>NC_141038.1:31397500-31495000 GCF_052040795.2 Danio rerio
GCAGTGATCGTGTCCATCATCCGGAGCCAGAAAACCCCCGCATCCAGAAACGCACAGTTGGAGCGCCATCCTGAAAAGGACGTGCTGCACGACTGTGTTGCTCTTTAAGGAAAGTTGCAACAATACGCAACGCTCTGGAGGACCGGACCCAAAGAACCGCAGGCAAGGGAGAAACCCAGCTCGACCGTCTGCCGCCGTGAAAACCCACCCTGGACCAGGAGACACTCGTTCGCTCTGAAGTGCTGAATAGCAAGAGGAACCCTCATCGACTCACTCAGAAAGGATCTGAAGCAAAAAGGATGGCGTTTGCTCGCTCCAGGTGTGCTTATAAGCTGGGATAATTGGCGATGCAGCACACCTGCGCAAGCTTACGCTGCCAATTCATTTCATTCATTGGCCCGTTCAATATTCTCCAGACAAGCAGCTTCTGATCTGAATCCTTCCATTTCGTGGATTTCAAATCAAATCCACTCTATAGCACTGAAGTTCTCCAACCGAAGGGGAACCAGTATTACCTCTCCTCATCTCCCCACCACACCACATGGAAACCTCAACTCAAACCACTATGCAATTGTGAGTGTGCAACACACAGATGAGTGGGCTTGACAAACCAATTGTAGAAAACATTCTCTTTCATCTCTCCGTTCACCAGACACTTTCTTACAATCACTTCATATCTCTAGAAAAACATTGTGCATTTTTAGTGTACTTCATACAGGTGAGTGGGCATGACAAACCACTTGTGGAAACACTCCTCTCTCTATATTTGCACCAGACACTTTTCGTAAAGGGCACCTATGGTGAAAAATCTGCTTTTCAAGCTGTTTGGACAAACATGTGTGTATATATAGTGTATAGACTGTCATATTGGGGTGATATAAACACACACAGTCCTTTTTTTTTCAATTTAACAACATAAAAACCTTGGACCAATTTGATCGATTTTCAGACCTACCGCAACTTTACGTAGGAACGCAATCCCCCCGCCCACCAATATTGATTGACAGCCTCATGTCACGATCATATCCTCAGTTTCTTGTTTCACATACGCCATTTTCAGTGTGTGAGTCAAAGCAATATCACTAAAGGAACACCTTTGCTCTATTTTTAGATGAAAGGCTCATTGGGCTCAACACAAGATCAATATTCTCCACATTATCGCTCTAATCTGAATTATTGCTTGTACCTTTTGTGTGGCGTGGCGCAGTGCATTTCAATGTTCTGGGCGTCCTGTCGGGGGGCACGTGGCGGAGTTTCGGGTTGGCGGCTCGGTGGCCAAGGCGCCGTTGTGTTTGCCCTGGTGTTGCAAACACAGAGTGTGGGAGCTTTTGGCTCCGCCCCCTTGTTATGTTGGGCGGGAAGTTGAGATTTTCATGTGAAGCAACACTCCCCAAAAACAGCAAACTGTGTAAACGCCCCCAACATGACACTTTTAAACACATTATAATACAAACATCTAAACTGTGTTGAACTGAACCAAAACTGGCACACTCAGAAGAACCATAATATTAATATTAAATCATAAAAAAAGTTGTAAACTATGTGCCCTTTAAACTTTATTTTACAAGGACTCAATAAGATAAACAATCTTTACTTGTGAATATCTAAAAAATCATGTTGCACTGTTTTTTCAACCTTAAAGATCTCTTTTGCACAACACATTGCAAAATGTTGTTTCTGTTTTACGTAAATTATTTATATTGTAAATTATTTATATAGTATGTATAGGTTTTAAAAATTGCCTTTACATCCAGTGTTGTGTTTATATAAACCATGGTTTTGGGAGACGCAAAATTTCATTCCACTTTATGTCTACACATATATTGGATGACAATTAAGCTTAACTCGAATTGATCTTGGGTTTTGAGTGTGTAGACTGACAAGTATTCAGCCATTGGTATACAACTATGAGTAGTGATATACTGAACACCAATGTAGAAATAGTTAGTGCTCGTCAAAATGTATTCAATATCAAAGGTGACAAATAACACAAATTAAGTTCTAAGAATGTACAGGTTAATTCAAAGACCAGTTTGTCTATGAATGAGATGAAAGTCCTTTTAGGTAGTGTTTGTCTTTCTATTGTCTGTTTTGATAAATTTGGAGGCAAACATAAATTATTTTAGGTGATCTAAGTGTTACCCAGTTGCCAGAGACTTACTTTGAGATGAGGTATTGGGGTTGCAACTGTAGCACATGGCATGCTTGTTGGATGGTGAGAGATGCTGTGGATTATATTTGTTAAATATTATAAATAATTGCATGTCTTTTGTTTCAGATACAGCACCCTTAGTGACTGAAAATGAAGTTAACCAAATCAGTTTTACATTACATAACCAATGTGTGATTTTTGACAATCCAAAATTGTTATTTGTATTTTCTTAATATTGTTATTATTGTCTTTATGAAATATGTCAATATTAAGTGAAAATGAAATAAATTGATTATGGGTTACACAAAAAAAGGGCATTAAGTGCACCACCACATGCAACTGGTCCCAGCAAACATTAAAGAGCAATGGGCTACAAAAGACCTCAAACACCGCATAGTGTTCTACACAGCATTAGGATGTTATGGGCTTGCCTGTTGGGAATTAGTTCCACTTCATGTAATATTCATTAAGTTAAAACAAAACTGTCCCCAGTCACGCATTGCTGCAGTGCAGTAGTCAATCCACTGCTGTTTTTTTTTTTTTTTTTTTTCCAAAAAGAGAATGGGATGAAATATATACAGTATAGTTCTTATCCACAACAATAACTTTAATGAATGCAAGCCAAAGATTGCCCTGAAGTGTCATAATCTTTAATGTCTGGCCAAAAAGTCTGCTTGCATTGCCAAAAATATGAGACAGTCTTCTGCCTGAAGAACAATAGAAAGCAAAATCATTATCTTTGCCCTTTTCTATACTGAAAAGGCTATCAAAACAGTGGATTTAGGTGTGGAGTTTGACATTAAAATTTGAAGGAATATTTTTGCACAAGTGTTGCTTAGTTGAAGTGCATCTACAATAAGAATTTAGCTCTATTCTAAATATAACTGTTTGATTTTTATTTGGGTGTCAAACATGGGCTAAATAAATACTGACACAAAATAATTGAGGCAACTCATTTCCTCAAAACATTTGAGAAAACAAACTACATTTTTAAGTCTATTGATTTAAAAAATCAATTTGTACTTCATCAGCATGTTTGTGACAATTGGGGTGGCACACAAGCGTCTCTCGCTAACATTCAGTTCCCACATCGCTTGTCCTAGCTATACTCTTCAAAATGCTGTTTATAATTGATTATCTATTAAACTAGTTTACTAGTTTTGGGTAAAATATAGGTAGGAATAGTTCATCTAAAAATTAAAAAAAATATTCACCATTTACTGACCCTCAATTGATTCAGTATCTTTTGTCTGTTATAGTAGTCTATGTTTACAGATATACCTCATTTTTCAAAATATCTTACTTTGTGTTGAAAGTAAGAAAGAAACTTTTTTGGATGAAGCAACCTTCTTGCTGTGAGGCGACAGCACTAAATACTGTGCCACTGCTTCGCCTAATATATATATATATATATATATATATATATATATATATATATATATATATATATATATATATATATAAGCTTTCATGGAGTGTGTAATTTACTCAATGAGGAACAGGTGTGTTGGAGCAGTGCATGACTGAAACTAGTAATCTATATACCAGCAGATATGTGGTCCTTTAGTGATTTGCGTGTTTATCAGCAATCTGCCAGGATTAGATCTCTGATGATTGTGACACTTATGATGTAACTATGATGCAATGACAAATGCACATGCACAGCTTCACCTAATTATTTATTCATTTGTTTAATCTATTAATTTGTAGTTTAAATAATAGAATAGTACCCATACATTTTGACAGTTCATGAATTATCAAAGAAAACTAAATTTGATCATTCAATTTAGTTCTTGCAAACTGTTTTTGTTGTTGTTGTTCACTGAATATTTAAATATCCAAAAATGGCGACGCAGTGGCGAAGTAGGTAGCACAATCGCCTCACAGCAAGAAGGTCTCTGGTTCGAGCCTCGGCTGGGTGTGTCACACTGTTTAAAGAAGACGTGGGGACCCAAATGCAAGTGAACAGTTTATTAACAACACAGAAGAGAAAAAACAGAACAATGAGAAGCTGGCTGGCTGGAAGTCTGAGGATCACAAGTGGTGGATGAAAGGAGCAAATAATTCTCCGTCAACAGAGCGAATCAAATGTTCATAGGAGAGAACTTCACTCGACGTCAACAGAGCGAATCAAATGTTCATCGGAGAGAACCTCAATCGCCGTCAACAGAGCGAATCAAAGTTCATCGGAGAAAACTTCAACCAGCGCACAACACCAGCGAACTCAACGGGGAGAGCCTAACAGAGATATAAAGACAAGTGAGGACAACGAACTGACAAGGTGAGACAGGAACGCTGAACATTTATAGCCACAGTAATGCGCTACACCTGGAGCGCTAGTGATAAGCTGAGCAGTGCTAGGCGACTGGTGACCATGATCATGTGACCGCCCAGCTGATGACATGAAAACAACAACACTGACAGCCACATGACTCTCACACAAACACAGAAACAAGCGCACACACACTAATCACACACGCACCGCAAACACAGATAAACAATTGCACCACGCAGACACATCATAGAAAAGCAGATAGATCCACAACCGTGACATTACCCTCTCCCCTAGGGACGCCTAGGAAACACGGCGGGGGGGACTGGTGCATGCGGATTAATTGGCGTATGAAAAACGGGCTTTACTTTAGATACATGAAACACGGGATGAATTCTCCTGTACGCTGGAGGTAATTTAAGGCGGATTGCCACAGGACTAATGATTTTAGTGACAGTAAAAGGGCCAATAAATTTAGGAGCTAACTTATTACAAATGGTGCGGAGAGGAATGTTCTTAGATGAAAGTCACACTTTTTGACCGACAACGTAAACGGGAGGCTTAGACCGGTGGCGATCGGCTTTAGCCTTAGTGCGCGCCCCCAACTGGAGGAGGGTCTGTCTGGCCCTGTTCCTAGTGCGGCGGCACCTCTGGACAAAGGCGTGAACAGAGGGGACCGCGACTTCGGATTACAGGCTGGGAAAAACTGGTGGCTGGTAACCTAGACTACACTGAAATGGAGAGAGGCCCGTAGCCGACACTGGTAACGAATTATGTGCGTACTCCACCCACGAAAGTTGCTGACTCCAAGAGGAGGGATTCTGCAAGACCAAACATCGCAATGTGCGCTCAAGATCCTGATTGGCTCTCTCGGTCTGACCGTTACTCTGGGGATGAAAACCAGAAGAAAGACTAACAGTAGCCCCCAATAAACGACAGAATTCTCTCCAGAATTTAGAGACAAACTGAGGCCCCCTGTCCGAAACCACGTCTGTCGGGAGGCCATGAATGCGAAAGACGTGATCAATGACAGCAACCGCTGTCTCTCTGGCTGACGGTAATTTGGGCAGAGGGACAAAATGAGCAGCCTTCGAGAACCTGTCCACCACGGTTAAAACCACGGTGTTGCCGTTAGAAGATGGAAGACCCGTAACAAAATCTAGCGAGATGTGTGACCAGGGTCTCGAAGGCACTGACAGCGGTTGAAGGAGTCCAGCAGGTGGGCGATTGGAAGACTTAGAAGCGGCACAGACAGAGCAAGCCAAAACAAAGTCGCGCACATCACGAGCCATTAATGGCCACCAGAATCTTTGTTTAATAACGAATAATGTGCGACTCACCCCCGGATGACAGGCTACTTTAAAGGAATGACCCCACCGGATAACGTCGGACCGTAGATCCTCTGGCACAAATAATCGACTCGGCGGGCATCCGATTGGGGGCGTTACCCCATCCAGGGCTGTGCAGACCCGCGACTCGATCTCCCAAGAAATATTCGCCACAAAAAACCTCTGCGGAAGCACCCGATCTGGAGATGACGTACGATCCGAGCGATCAAAAAGACAAGATAACGCATCAGGCTTGATGTTCTTAGAACCTGGTCTGTATGAGATTGAAAAATTAAATCGTCCGAAAAATAATGCCCACCGAGCCTGCCTAGAGTTTAGTCTTTTGGCGGATTTGATGTATTCAAGATTTTTATGATCAGTCCAAACGATAAAAGGCACCCCAGAACCTTCTAACCAATGTCGCCACTCCTCCAACGCAAGCTTGACGGCCAGCAACTCTCGATTACCAATGTCGTAATTTCTTTCTGCAGCAGATAAACGATGTAAAAAATACGTGCAGGGATGGATCTTGCCGTCCAAGGCAGAGCGCTGGGACAGGATGGCTCCGACCCCGACCTCGGACGCATCGACCTCCACCACAAACTGCCGAGAAGGATCAGGGGCTATGAGAATCGGGGCTGCAACAAAGCAACCCTTCAGTTTGGAAAATGCAGCTTCAGCTGCATTAGACCACCTGAACGGTGTTTTGGAGGAGGTCAAGTTAGTCAGAGGTGCGGCAAGCTGGCTGAAATTGCGAATAAAATAACCGGTAAAAATTGGCAAAGCCCAGAAACCTCTGCAGGGCCTTACGGGAATCTGGGGTTAACCAATTTACCACAGCCTGAATCTTCTCTGGATCCGACACGATATGCCCCAAAAACTGAACCGACTGTGCATGAAAAACGCATTTCTCCGCCTTGACATAAAGCCCATTCTCTAACAGCCTCTGCAACTCTCGCCTGACGTACTGAACGTGTTCCTGGAGAAAGTGAGAAAAAATCAGAATGTCATCCAGGTAGACATAGATAAACTGATCTATCATATCTCTCAACACGTCATTGACGAGTGCCTGGAAAACAGCCGGAGCGTTAGAAAGGCCGAAGGGCAGAACGCAGTACTCAAAATGCCCTCTAGGGGTGTGAAAAGCTGTTTTCCACTCATCGCCGGGTCTTATGCGAACCAAATGATAAGCATTGCGAAGATCTAATTTTGTGAAAAAGTTTGCCCCCTGCAGGCGCTCGAAGGCTGAAGACATCAGCGGCAAAGGATACGTATTCTTAACCGTGATGCTGTTCAGCCCTCGATAGTCAATGCACGGACGAAGAGAACCATCCTTCTTTTTCACAAAAAAAATCCCGCCCCCGCCGGTGAAGAAGACGGGCGGATGATCTTGGCTGCTAGAGAATCAGAAATATATTTCTCCATAGCCTCCCTCTCTGGAACAGACAGCGAATATAACTTGCCCTTAGGCGAAGACGTACCTGGCAAAAAGTCTATAGCACAGTCATAGGGACGGTGAGGAGGTAGACAAGCAGCCCGAGACTTACTAAACACTCTCTTCAGGTCATGGTACTCACGGGGCACGTTTGATAGATCCACCTGCTCCTCCTGAAATACAGAACAAGGAACATTAGAACAAGCAGACAATAAACAAGATTCATGACAGCTCTCACTCCAAGAAAAAACTGCATTATGGCCCCAATTAATGTGAGGTTTATGTAACACTAACCACGGATGTCCCAGAATGACAGAAGTATCAATGGTGTCAGTGAGAAAAAAATTAATAAGTTCTGTGTGATTTCCAGAAGTAATGAGTTTTATGGGAGCAGTAATGTGTGTGATGGTTGGAAGGGACAGTCCACTAAGAGCGTGCACCGCTATAGGTAAAGAAAGAGGAGAAACAGGGATGTTCGGACTGTTCGCTAATTTAGAATCAATAAAATTCCCCTCGGCTCCGGAAGCAATGAGGGCGTGGCATGTGTGAGAAATGGAATTAAAACATAGTTTAATAGGTAAGGAAGTCATATTAGGAGAGTTCTTTTTAGGCATAATTTCACCCACCAATAAACTCTTACCCATAGATGGCTCATTATTTTTGGCCGGACAAAAAGCCTCAAAATGACCCCCAACTCCACAGTACATACACAACCCCCCAGCACGTTGACGACGTCTCTCCTCCGAAGAAAGACGAAACCTTCCCATCTGCATGGGTTCGGGCTCCGACTCAGGGCGTTGCCTCTTGAACACTGGACTGCAAAGCCAGACGCTGATGGCGGGGCTCCTTGTGAAATCCTCTGCGTTGAAGACGATTGTCCACTCTTACCGCCAGATTGATGAGACCTTCACGCGTTTTAGGTAACTCCAACACGTAGATCTCATCCTTAATGTGCTCCGCTAGACCGTGAAAAAACATGTCCCACTGCACCTCGCTGTTCCAGCCACACTCCGCTGCCAGCGTGCGAAACTCGATGGAATAGTCCACGACACTCTGATCTCCCTGACGGAGCTCTGCCAGCTTTCTGGACGTCTCTCTGCCTGAAGCCGCTTGAAAAAACCACCTTGAGTTCGTCCGAAAATGCTTTCAAGGTGTTACAACAAGGATTCTTGTTTTCCCATACCGTAGTTCCCCATAATGCCGCCTTACCTGTGAGCAGATTAATCAAAAATGATTTAATGATCCCTTGCTCTGCTCGCTGGGAAAAGATGAAGGCTGGAGAGCGATATACAGTGAGCATTTAGCTAGGAAGGCTCGGCATAGATGGGGTTCGCCCGCGTAACTCTGCGGCGGAGGTAGTCGTGGTTCCCTGGAGCGGCTTTCATTGACAACTGGACTGGCTGGTGGATCAACGGGAGGCAGCAGAGCGGATCCGGCGGCGAGACCCGAGCTGAGACGCTGGACTTGGGTGGTGAGTTCGGAGACTTGGTTTACCAGAGCTTGAATGGCTTGGCTGGTAACTTTCATCTGCTGATCCTGATGATCTAAGCGAGCGGCGCTGCGGGACAGAATCTCCTGAATCTCCGATGTGCTTGCTGGGTCAATAATGGTCAGTTCGTTCTGTCACACTGTTTAAAGAAGACGTGGGGACCCAAATGCAAGCGAACAGTTTATTAACAACACAGAAGAGAAAAGACAGAACAATGAGAAGCTGGCTGGCTGGAAGTCTGAGGATCACAAGTGGTGGATGAAAGGAGCAAATAATTCTCCGTCAACAGAGCGAATCAAATGTTCATAGGAGAGAACTTTACTCCCCGTCAACAGAGCGAATCAAATGTTCATCGGAGAGAACCTCAATCGCCGTCAACAGAGCGAATCAAAGTTCATCCGAGAAAACTTCAACCAGCGCACAACACCAGCGAACTCAACGGGGAGAGCCTAACAGAGATATAAAGACAAGTGAGGACAACGAACTGACAAGGTGAGACAGGAACGCTGAACATTTATAGCCACAGTAATGCGCTACACCTGGAGCGCTAGTGATCAGCTGAGCGGTGCTAGGCGACTGGTGACCATGATCATGTGACCACCCAGCTGATGACATGAAAACAACAACACTGACAGCCACGCGACTCTCACACAAACACAGAAACAAGCGCACACACACTAATCACACACGCACCGCAAACACAGATAAACAATCGCACCACGCAGACACATCATAGAAGAGCAGATAGATCCACAACCGTGACAGGGTGAGATGCCATTTCTGTGTGGAGTTTGTATGTTCTCCTCATGTTGGCGTGGGTTGCTTCTGGGTGCTCTGGAGTCCCCCACAATACCAAAGACATGAAGTAAAAAGGTTTTGGGTATGCTAAAATTGACCGTAGTGTATAGGTCTGTAGGAATGTTTCCCAGTGATGAGCTGCAGCTCGAAGGGCATCAGCTGCATAAAACATTCATTCACTCATTTTCTTTTTCGGCTTAGTCTTTTATTAATGCGGGGTTGCCACAGCGGAATGAACCGCCAACAGATCCAGCATGTTTTTACGCAGCGGATGCCCTTCCAGCCCAACCCATATCTGGGAAACATCTACACACTCATACACTATAGACAATTTAGCCTACCCAATTCACCTGTATCGCATGTCTTTGGACTGTGAGGGAAACTGGAGCACTCAGAGGAAACCCCCGCGAACGCAGGGAGAACATGCAAACTCCACACAGAAACGCCAACTGACCCAGCCAAGGCTCGAACGAGCCCAGATTAATAAAGGGACTAAGCTGAAAAGAAAATAAATGAATGAACGAATGGAATGGAATTTGAGATTTAAAACATGTAAAATCTTTTTTTAGATCTGTTTTTCATCAAATCTACACAAACATTCAAAAGTGAAAAAGCATAAAATACCAGCACTAAAATGTGTTAAAAAAGCACTTAATTTCATCACTTATTTTTTCCTTGCAGTCAGATGCATGCATGCAGGGGACTAGAATATGCTTGAACTCAGTTTAAGTTCATATTAATATGAATACATTTGAAATTAACTTAATGTGAAAATTAAGTGCAATTAATTTTCATTGATAGTTTAATGAAATAATGTTTAATTTAATTAATTTTACTGGTTTACAGTGCACCTACTGTACACGATCTATTAAGTGTATTGTATGTTTGTCGGACAATCAAACTTTCAATCAAACTCCAATCAAATGGTTATTGGGTGATTAGATTTTTGATGACTGGCTTCTGTTGCCAAAAGTATTTTACTGTTGCATGGCACTGTATGACAGTTTCCATGATCATTCTCTGTGCCTATTATGAGCAGTATTTACATACAAGCAATAGCACACTAATTCATGTCTCCCACGGCCTCACTTTCATAGTCTGCTACTTAATAATATCTGTGTGAAAGTGTTGTCTAAAGCACAGCTCTTGACCATGGAACTGTGTACAGTAACTCTCTTTTGGAGGCAAGCCGGGAGACCAAACAGTGATTAATGAGCCATTGTTGTTAGAAAGTGTATCTTAGTCGGAGCCGTCAAGCTTATCAAGTCTTTAGGCCTAGACCCCTTGTGGAGATCTCTGACCCCAATGCCCTAAATCTTGATGACTTCACCTGGGCACAGAGATAAGGCCTGCCCTTGTTTATTGGTGTACAAGACCTGGATGGTGGGAGTTTATCCCTCCCTCCTGATAAATCATACTAGTTTTTCCTGTGGTTCACATAAGGCGCAGTGCTGTGAGCTGCTCTGAAGTGTCAAAAAAAAACAGAGCTTCTGAGAAATTACAGCACTCTGATCTTGATGCATGTTATGTTTCATAAAAATTGTGGCTCAATCTGAGGCAGAGAGGCAAATTCCAGGACAAGAGGGAGGCAGATGGAAGCCGCCAGGTCCTGAAATGAAGTGGTTTGGGTTTCACTGGACCGCAACTGTTAAATCTGGGCTGCTTTCCCACTCATTGCACAAGACGTCCTGACTAACTGCAGAGAGAGAGTGGGGGGTGGTATAGGATAAGAGAAAAGGGATAAAGAGATTTTTTTTGAGAGCTCCTCTGCAGCATTTTAATTATAACAAAGCATGTCATTATTCATATTGTATTATTATTATTATTATTATTATTATTATTATTATTATCAGGCTAAATATATGATTAAAGCAGCACAGCATATTTTCTGTTATTTTCTGATTCTGTTGTTGTTAGTGTACTCTTGATTCCAGACTGCTTGTTGCATGTGTGAACAAAGGGTAAAATCTTGAATATCTCAGGAGCTCGGCCCCTACAAAAGAGTTACCTACTGCACACTAACAGTATGTGGTTGTCTTGAATAGCTGGAAATTGGCAGAAACATACAGTATTGTTTTGAGTGTTGCTTACTATTTGTAAAGCATGTTTATTAATGTCACATAATTTATTACTTATGTGTTTAACGAATATATACAATATTAGAATAGTAACCTAAGTGTTACTGAATTGAACGTAGGTTTTTGTCCTCAAAATGGTTAGCATTATTGAATATATTTTTGTCTCACATTTGGAAATAGAAGTATGAATTGGAATGGTTTAATTGTAATTTTACTTGAGAAGGTCACATAGTAGTAGAGGTAATAGCTGATCAGGGCTGTTGAGGTTTTGGTAACATAATTACTGCTTTATTAATATTACTATGGAGTGATGAATTGTGAAAAAGTACCCATTTTAAAAGTAAAGAGTTGAACACCAGTAAATTCAGAAGTATTTCAGTATAATCATACCAAAGGTTTTACCTGACCTGAAAAGTTTTAGAAGTACTGTTTTTCAGTGGTCAATGTCATTGTTTACTGAAGATGATTTAGTTAAGTGAGAGAAAAAGCATTTTATATATATAATTATAATATAAAAATAAACTTAAGTAAACATGTGAACGAGTAAAAAATAAACATCAGTAAGTCTACTAAATGTTCTTGGTCATGTTTAACAATGTTATGAGCTACAACTTTTGATTTTAAAAGTTCATTGTATTAGTAAACAAAGTGAGTATTTAAAATGATGGCTGCGGTAAAAGTATTATTTATTGCTAATTAATGTATGTAGTTGCCTAATTGTGATAGAGCGCGTAGGGATTGTATACAGTTTAACCCAAAGAATGACCAGTCTGGTAGATGAAGAAGAGCCGGAGTCAGAGATTTAAATAAATAAATTAAGTTTACTGAAGATAGTTTGCAGTTACATCAACTGAAGCCAGCTTCAACACTCGCAATTCCTAGCCAATAGCTAGTTCCTAGGCCGCTCTGCTTACAATCACCAACACCAACAATTATACTCATATCACATAACGTCATTAACAGCGTCATACATATAGGTGTTCTAACCTGATTGGTTAAAACACAGACTAAGAAAATTTCCACGTGGGGTTCGTGCGTACAATTCTGAACATTATCTTAAGCATAAACGTCAGACATCCCTTAGACTGATTGGAGCAGACTCCAGACCTGTGAAACGGATCAACAATCAAATAAAACACACACACTTAAAGTACAATCTGTTTCTTATCCAAGGCTGAGTGTACTCTCAGCCGCCTTTATCAAAACTGGTTAAAAACTGGTATAATCTACATTCAGGCAATTATATTCCTATTATACAAAGTCTATCTTGAATAAAAGTAGAATCACTTTAAAAGAATTAACCATAAAAATAACAAAATCACTTTAGACATTTTAGATAGTATTAACTACTAGAAATAACAATAGAAACAGTTGATTCCAGTCCTCAGCCCTCAGTTCCACTCAAGGTCTCCGTGACCTCTGACCTAGATTGTTGGCTTCTGAAAATAGTTATAAAGAGACTGGCAAATGCACTGAACATTCTTATATTAAGCAATGTGTTAACTTATTCATTAATTAAAATCAATTCACAGTTAAATACTGAGATACAGGATGATGAAAAGGATAAACGTTGGTCCATGATGAGACGGATTGGAAAGCAGAAATCCGAATCCTTCAGTCCCCCTTTTTGACCCGAATGGAGTCCGAACTCCGCTTCAGGTCAACCAGTGAGGTCACTAAGGAGAGTGAAAGTAATGACTCATGCTCCCTTAATAAGGTAACTGCGTTTCTTCGCCCCTTCTTGGACAAGCTGGAACCTAAAAATTCCAGTCCCCAAGCTAAGGGCTCTTCAAATCTCCACCCACAAAAGGAGTTCACGTTTCTCATCATCGGTGGGATTAAGGGTCCTGCAAGCAGAAGTGAAAACATACAAAAAACATCAGAGGACCAAAGTCCAGAATGTGAACACAAATGCGCAAGCCCTAAACGTCCTCCAGAAGTAAACAACTCATAATTTCCATCGATACATCCCCTGATGCATCTACAACTTGCTCCAACTCTAAATCCAAACATCCAGGCCAATTCTAAGGCTCAGAGATTCTCTGATCAGATACAAAAGGTCATCCACTCAACCTAAGCAAGACAGGATTCAAATTCATGACCTGCAAAAACATTTTTTTCTTTACCAGTTTCAAAACATTCATCAGCGTGTTTTCTAACTTCAAATTAGAATAATGAAACATTTTTACATTAACACACATTAAACAAGCCAACAGCACCATAGTCCAATTCAGCACCATTACCATGTTTAATTATCACCTTGCTGAACTCCATGTTAGTCAAGTCCACTTAAAATATCTTTTCATTCAAATAATGATGTGATTGTAGTGATGCAACACATTCCTCTGTATCATTGGTAGGAAGTGTACAAGCACCCTTGTCCTGGCCATAATGAGCCAAATTCACCTTCACAGTTAACAAACTAATATCAAATCCACTCTCTGGAAGCCGGGGCTAAATAAATAAACACTGTTATTGCACTCCTGACATTGCGCCAGACCCTCAGTCACCTCAAAGAGACTAGTTATAGATATAACCTGTTAGCTAGAGACCAAGAAAGATGTAATGTTTTTTACAAACTATTAATCCGCTTCATTAACATGCAAGAAGAGGGATTGTGAATCCATTTCTTTTGTTCCCACATTTTAGGGGTTTAACAAAATCCTAGTCAAATTCAACAAAGATCAAACAGAAGTAATTCAAGCTCAAGCATTTTTTAACAGACATAAAACTAAACCTTATAATTGTCTTCTCAACTTATCATTTGTACCATATTACTTTACTCTCACTAAACCATTTAACATAATCAGAAGCAGACACCTTGTATAAAATTCATTCGATTCTTACTGTCTGGTCTATTAGAAATGCTCACAGGTTAGCTATTTGCTCAAACTTTTGATTATTTGAAAATCTTTCATACATGTCATTTGACAGTAAAACCTGTTTAAAGCATTACCAATTGAACAAGAACAGACTGATTTAACAATTCTATTGCCACATATAATCAAGACTCTTGCTTGGATATGGACTACTAAATTTTCATTCAAAGACAGTCTAAGTTTCTGTACAACTTGTCAGTATTCACAATAATAATATTGACTTGAGTTGACTTGACTGCTTAAAAATGCTGTTAAAGTTCACACTGCATTTCTGTTTACTAAAATGTTCATTTTCGCTGCAGCTGTATAAGTACTTTCTGAATTCTTACATCAGCTATTTAACCATCAGATTTAAACACTTTCATTCAACTTTATCTCTCTGTTCTACACAACATCCAAACAATTATGTTCCTCTGAACTTGAGGACACACACACATAGACAGAGAGTGTATTACTGCAGCATTTGCCTTTATCACAAATGACTTCAACTCAATTCTCTGTGTATTTTTCCTATGCTAGAGTGAGGCTGCTTTCTGCACAAATTGGTTAGTGATTCAGCCTTTGTCACTGTTTAAATGCCATCAAGTCTAAAATATTTACCTAAAACATTCAGATAGAAAAGAGTTAACTGTAATTAACCTTTGCATTCTCAGTAAATTTAGACATGTGATTTTAACCTAATATGCATGCAGTCTTTAATTTCATATTATTATATAATAATAATAGCTATATTATTATTATTATTTATTATTCCAGATTTTTATTACAATTCAGAATCTTTAATCATTTACCAGCGTTCAAATGTCAAAAGTTTGATCTCTTAAAACTCAGTTGGAACTATTTAAAGACTAAGAGAATTTCTTGTAATTATTTTACCTCAACTGCTTAATTCCATTCAGCTGTGTTATCCAAACCATCTAACACCCAGTCTTTATCTTTAGCCAACACCATATTGAAATTGTCCTTCGCCATGCATAAGGACCTGCTGCAGTAAAATACTATGAAAATCAGACACATCAGTTAAAAATCATCCAACCCAAGCTCATTCTGGAAACGTAGCCCCGCGGACGTTTCTGGAGACCGCGTTTTACGTGGCCGGAGGTACGTAAAGGCCGCGTTTGGGTTTTTTCGAGCGAACGCTGCAGGGCGGTGTGGCGCCGCTCCGCCTCTCCTCTTCGCGCTCGCCGGCCGACGGCTCGCCTCCGAGTGGAGGGCTTTCCCGACGCAATCAGTTTGTCCGCCTAGCTCACAGCGTTGCGTCGGCGGAGCAGAGGCCCCGGAGGAGGAGGAGGAGCCGGAGCCGGCCGCGGTGGACGACGACCGGGATCGAGTCCGGGGAACGGCGGGTTCCGGAAATCAGGTAAGACAAAAAATGGAATTCGGAAAATAAGGGCGAGAACGCGGCGGGATCCGAAAACGCGGTCGAAGACGAGGGCTTTTGCTTTTTTATTTTTTTTCTGATCCGGCGGCTTCTCGCGCGAGAACGGTGATCCCGAGAGGCGCCCGCCCGAGACGCGAAAAGCGCGCACAGCGGCCTCTCGCGGATCCGCGAAATCAAAAAAACGCTCGAATACATACCTCCCGGGACGTAAATCGCGGTCCGCAGAAACGTCCGCGGGGCTACGTTTCCACAATGAGCCCGGGTTGAAATCATCTCAGCTTCACATTCAGGAATTCAGCATTCTTAAAACTCAAACATTATATATCCAGTGGTGTTAAAGCAGTTAACCACATCGATATTGGTAAAATTTTTGGAAACTTTACTGTCTCTAATGTTTCTTGAAAGCCCATTGCCATTATCTTTTTACCAATCATCTCCTTCAGGGTATCATACCCTGGCATAGTCCGTTGATGCTTGTTCCAAGGACAGACATGTCCTCAATAAAGGCAGGATTCTCGTGATCAGGTCTGGACTGGGCCACTGAGGCAGATTACTGTAACTTCAAACAGTTCCCCTCTAAAGACGCTTTAGGCCGATAGAGCATCACCCCAGTCCAGCACCATCTTTCACATTAAACATCCCCATTTTCGGGTAGATGCCCCAGGGTTAACGAGGGGTCTCATGCCTTAGGTTGTTTTCCGCTTTGGCCAAGGGAAAATCTTACCCGTCTTAGGGAACCCCCCTTCGTGCCCACCAGTCAACTGCCACTCACACTGCAAGCTCCTGTGCAGGCTTCCTCCTTGATTCAGAATTTTCTACTTGAGAAAGTGCAGTCAAAAACCATGAAAGCCATTGAGACTACCTACTAGAATTTAAACATTGAGACAGGTTAATCAAACACTTAAATCAACTGAATATCAAGCTGAGATTATTCAGGGAGTTTAGATATCACCCTAATCCATTCAGTGTCAGGGTCTGCTACCTCAGTATAGCCATCTGGCCCTGTAAGTGATGGTGGAGACTAAAGATAAGACAAAAGTTACAAACAGTAATAAACCACTGAAGATAAGACAAGAAATTTCCATACAGCAATAACAACTGTTCAAATTTTGTTTTGATTGTTTGAATTATGTTTGAAGTCGGTAGTAGAAAGAAACTCCAGGATAGCAGATTTTTTATAAAACAATAAACAAAATGGAACGCAATACTGTGCCCATGGTAACTCAATTCTGGTATTCTGCTGACTCGTTTCTGAAGCTGGAATCTATCTCTCTCTTTTTCTACCATTCTTCCTTTGGTTTTATGGTGCACAATCACTGCAACAATTGTTGTTAGAAGGTAAATTTTTCCAAAAACACAATTCCACTTTTTTTGCAGGCAACCAACCACACCTCCCTCCAGACATAGCCCAACTGCCCATCTCAGGCCATGTAGATGTACAGCCTGCAGCCCCTTCACACCCTATTGCTCCTGGCTGCTAAAGAAAGGGAATAGAGAAATCAGGCGAGTACAATAGCTGCCCCTCAAAGTGCAGCCTTAACTTGGTTTAAAACCCATTGGCACTCCTCTGACAAATAGAAAGTTTAAATCTGGTTTTCCCTTTTTAGTTGGGTCAGTTAGGTAAAAACATCAGTAACGCTTTCTTTTACAACCCGCAAAGTACCGCTTAAGTACAGTGAAATAACAGTGTACTTTTCTGTACTTACTGTGTAAGTATAATGAACGTATGTGTAGATATAAGGGAACAAACCGTAATGCTTGGGTAATAAGGGGGTAACAACCAGATGTTCATCACGAAAATTACCGCGTAAGTACAGTGAAATAACAGTGTACTTTTCTGTGCTTACTGTGTAAGTATAATGAACGTATGTGTAGGTATAAGGGAACAAACCGTAATGCTTGGGTAATAAGGGGGTAACAACCAGATGTTCGTCACGAAAATTACCGCGTAAGTACAGTGAAATAACTGTGTACTTTTCTGTGCTTTCTGTGTAAGTATAATGAACATATGTGTAGGTATAAGGGAACAAACTGTAATGCTTGGGTTATAAGGGGGTAACAACCAGATATTCAGCATGAAAAGTACCGTGTAAGTACAGTGAAAAAAAGTTTTACTTTTCTTTAAATTGCAAAAGAACAAACCATAATGTTTGCGTAATAGGGGAGTAACAATAAGATATTCATTACGCAAAGAACCACGTAAGTATATTACGTTTACGATGTACTTTTCTTCAAGTATTGTATACATATAAAGAATTATGCAAGGATGGTGACAACCTATTGCTATCTGCAAATGTACTGTACATGCACCTGCGCTAGTACATTAGTACTCTTATTCAGTGCTTGGGTTTTATACGGGGTGTTTAATGAATAAAAGTTTTACAACCTGTGAAATTATTAACCCTTATTGTATACTGTTTGTATTTTAAATCTGCAATTGAATATAAAATATATTTCCATACACTACTTACCTTATGTTTACTCGTCGATCTCACCAAAGCCATCAATGTCTCCATAACTCACTATCAACAAATAACTTTGCATGATATATGTAACAGGTATGAAAATTATTATTCGCTTTAAGTATAGAATTACACAAAATATGTGTTTTATCTAATGTGTTAGTAAGTATACCTGAGGTGTTTGTTAGTGTGTGTCTTCTCCTTTAAATTTCTAAGGGAGCTCATGCTGTTTAATTTCCTGTTTTGCGCCCCGCCTCTTCCCTTTCTGGACTGATTATGCATGGGAGAGGTGGGTGTCTGCTAAGCTCCAATTAATCTTTAATCATCTTTACTTTATAAATAACTTTTAAAGCTAGTTTTCATGTTTAAATAATATTTATACCTTTATTTTTCACATATATTTCATTATTTTTGTGTTTTCACTTAAATTGAGGTTTTGATTAACTTTAGCCTAACTGAAGCATGTGAATGCTAAATGCATTGCACTTTACTTTTAACAGAAAAGCTGTAAGGGCGAAGACACACTGTAAAAGCTGTGCTTTTTGATTTATTCTCAGGTATGTTTTGTCACTTTGTTAATATTGTTTGGAGTTTTGTTCTATCTTTCTCTCCATCTCTCCCCTTTATGGACTGATTATGCATGGGAGAGAAAAGCTGTAAGGGCGAAGACACACTGTAAAAGCTGTGCTTTTTGATTTATTCTCAGTGAGTAAAGAGCCGTCACAACTGCAGATCTCCGATTGGTTATTCCATAATAAAACAAAGAAAATACAACGCAGAACCGGTTACACGTGGTGCCCGTGACCATTCCGGATCATCTGATCAGCTCTTCGCAGATCGCCGTGGTTGAGTGACGACTTCGCATCGCCGATCCACTCCGGGTTTTTCCTTCACCGCCATTGCTCGCAGCAGCTCCGCGCTCGCGATAAGGAGATTGCGCGCGCACGCGCGCGAGCGTGTGTGTGTGGAACAGCGTTTGACATCGCGGGGCAGACTGTTTCGTCAGAGACGCGCTAAACTGGCTGATCGTCGTTCATCGTTGCCTTTTAATCGCGATTGACTGTGTGAGGACTGCGTGGGACGCTTGAGTGTGCATCATACCTCAGTGCATCATATCCTTTATCCTTGCAGAAACAAATGATTGAATGTTACTGTTTTAAATCAGCAATGTGTCTGACTGACTTTGAATGAGGAAATATAATATTTTTGTGACAGAGCTTTTTTCCCTTTGAACACTTTTTCCATCTTTCCAACGTTTGATTGAGTGAGTTTGATATCAAACTTGACCATCTTTTATGGTAAATTTTATGGTAAATCTATTTTGTAGAGTTTCAATTTGTGATAAATCTTAATGTTTTATGTGTTTGCATTTTACAATTGAAACATGTTTGGGGATATTGACAAAGACGATTTTAGTCCAGTGAAGCCATCAAATGTGACCTTTCCAATGGGCAGGGGTGGTGGGCTTGTCAATTTTCATGATGAGAAGGTATCTGAAATAAACCCTCGTTGTTATGGGAGAGGGAGGGGGTTAGCTAATATGAGTTTGGGCGGTATGCATACTATTGATTCAGCAATTGGTGCTTCAGCAGGCCCATCAGCTAGCTCCACCCCTATCACACGCCCAGATGCTGAACGTGCTATTTCCCCTGAGTCTTTAGGTAGTATCATTTCAGATCTGGCTCAGAAAATAGGTGAAAGTATTTCAGCTAGCCTTAATCTTGTGCACCAGCCCAGCCCAGTGCAGCCTAATCCTCTTCTGTCAGAACAACCCAGTCAGAGCATTGATGCTTCCACCCTAAAAGTTATAGTTCAGAAAGACACTGCACCTCCACCATTCTTCAGGGGCGATAAAAGGGATTCGTTTACCATCCATGAGTGGGAAGATATGATGAGCAGCTATTTAAACAGAATGGAGTGCAAAACACAGTCAGAAGTTCGTGATCTCATTATGAGCAGACTAGCTGGCAGAGCGAGAGACGTTGTTAAGGTGTCCCTGCGAAGCCGCCCTGAACTGAGTGCCAGTAAACTTCAAAGTGCAGTGTTTGACATATTAAAACACAACTTTAGTGAATTGGCTTACTCAAATATGCCCATGGCTGACTTTTATAATACTGTCCCAAGAGCAAACGAAAGTCCCATGGATTACTGGATACGCCTTAACAAGGCCATAGATGTTGCTGATGAGTGCTTGCGCAGACGTAATAAGAGCATTGAGGATCCTGCTGCTGAAGCTGTCATGATGTTCATTTCACATTGTCCAGACCCAAGTCTTGCTCTGTCTTTTTAGTTCAAACCGGCTGAGAAATGGACTGCCGCTGAAGTTCAGGAGCGTCTGGATAATCATCAGAGAGATCTGAAACGAGTTTCATCCAGAACGAATCACAAATTGCCTCTGTCTGCTTGTAGCCAGTGCACTGTTTCAACTAGCCATGATTGTGTGTCCAGTCCACCTCGCCAGCCTGTACCTACACCTGCTCAGTCTCTTCCCCCTGTCTCTCTTAATCCCAATGCTGTTCCATTCTCTCCCGACACCAGCTTTCAACACATGGTTGGCATGATGGATAAAGTCCTATCACTGTGTACTGCCTCTTTAACGTCACCCAGTCAGGTTCACGCAGGCAAAGCTGCAGACTTCAAGAACGACTTAAATCCCCCATGTAGAGTCTGTAAGTCAAAGGAACACTACATACTTGCATTGTAGACGTCACAGACTGTGTCGTCTCTGTTTCAGCCCTGGCCATTTTAAGAGTGACTGCCCTAAATCTGCCTACCCTGTGACTCCCTCAGATACTGCCCATTTAAACTAGTCAGCCCATGTGACGAGAGGGGCAACATGGGCAAATTTAATGTAAACTCCCTCACAGATCCAGCAGATGCGCAAAATGTTTTCATGAATTGCTGCAAGTTATTGCCAGAAGACAAAACTGTTTTATATGTGGGGTCACAGAGAGTGAATGGAGCGAGTGAGTTGTTTTATGCTCCTGTTACAGTTGGTGGCCAGCACATATTAAAGGGGTTATTGGACTCTGGTAGTATGTCTTGCACGCTCAGTGAAGAGGGTGAGGCCAAGCTGCAAGCTAGTGGTCTCCTTCCACATCAAGAGATTCCCAAGAATGTTGTTCTGGTTGGATGTGGTGGACTAACAACGCAGCCAAAGTGCATGTATGATTTGGAAGTTGTCATCTATGGATTTAAGTTTGTCGTCCCAACTCTTGTGGTGCCTGGACAAAAAGACGAGTTCATAATTGGAAGCAATGTTATTAAATGTATACCGCAGAAGATGAAATCGAGGGAAGACTATTGGAAACTTGCCTCCTGTGATAATAGAGATCCTGAATGTGAGCAATTCCTTGAACTTCTTACCTGTATCTCCCGCTGGTGTGGCCCCAAACAGCCTGACAAGCTGGGAACTGTGAAGCTCTGTCAAGCAGTTACTCTTCTTCCCAGACGCGAGTATCTGGTCTGGGGTAAAATGCCAGCTAACGTCCCTGTTTCTCCAGGAAGCCATGTAATTGTTGAGCCAACCACTGCACGCTCAGCCCCTAAGAACATTCTGGTTGGGCGAGTAATAACACCCATGTGGGGTGATCGATGGGTGCCAATGAAAATACTTAACCCTAATCCAACAGCAGTGACACTTCGTCGCAACTCTAAACTTGCCGACGTTTCCTCCTGTCTGGCGGTAGAAGATCTCACTGTCACACAGGGATTGAGTAAAACTTCTTGTGACGTTCCCAATTCATTTCCCGCTGAAAATGTCCCATCCCCTGATGTGGTGCAGATGTTGAAAGATTATGGTCTGGGGGACATTAACATTGATGCATGTGATGTTTCTGTGTCATGGAAGAGAAAACTCGCAGCTCTCCTGGTGTCATATCATGATGTTTTCTCCAAAGATAAGTTGGATTGTGGAGAGGCGAAGGATTTTGTGCATAGGATTCATCTCTTTGATGAGCGCCCATTCCGTCTCCCCTATCGCCGCGTCCCTCCTGCGCACTATCAAAAACTGAGAGAAGTGTTGTCAGAGATGGAGGAAAAAGGGATAATCAGCAAGTCTGTCAGTGATTATGCGTCACCTTTAGTCATGGTCTGGAAAAAAGACGGTAATCTGAGGGTTTGCACGGATTTTCGCTGGCTCAATGCTAAAACTGTCAAAGATGCCCACCCTTTACCACATCAATCAGATTGTCTCGCTGCCCTAGGGGGTAATGCCTTCTTCAGCACCATGGATTTGACTTCAGGGTTTTACAACATCCCACTCCATGACTCTGACCGGCGATACACTGCCTTCACTACTCCCATGGGGCTGTACGAGTATAATCGTCTCCCACAGGGCCTTTGCAATAGCCCTGCGTCTTTTATGCGCATGATGCTCAGTGTTTTTGGTGACCTCAACTTTACCAGTCTGCTCTGTTACCTGGACGATTTGTTAGTCTTTGCTCCATATGAATCAGAGGCACTAAATCGCCTGGAGATCGTGTTTTCTCGATTGAGATCCAGCAACCTGAAGCTAGCTCCTAAAAAGTGTCACTTTCTGAGAAAGTCTGTAAAGTTTCTGGGACATGTGATTGATAGTACTGGTGTTTCTGTTGATGAAGAGAAAGTGAAAGTAATCTCTGCTTTTCAAAAAGAGGATTTAATGAAGGATGACAGAGTCACACCATTACAAAAGAAAATCAGATCATTTCTTGGTATGGTCCTGTATTATCAAGCCTTCATCCCAAATTGTTCACGGATCGCCAGGCCCTTATTCAATTTGACCACTGGCCAGAAACGTTCTGCGAAAAATGCTGGTTGCGGTAGGAAAGCAGGCACTTTTCGGGAGTTGACACCTCAGGACTGGACCCCAGACTGTGATTCGGCCTTTAGTGAATTAAAGACGGCCCTTGTTGACAGTGTGGTGCTGGCTCATCCAGATTTCGAACGTCCCTTCTTACTCTGCACTGACGCTTCGTTGGACGGCTTAGGAGCTGTGCTCTCTCAAGTTCCTGTTGGAGAGGACAAGGCGAGACCGATAGCGTTCGCTAGCAAGGCTCTGAGTCGCAGCCAGACAAAATATCCTGCACACAGATTGGAATTCTTGGCTCTGAAGTGGGCGGTGTGTGACAAGTTCAGTCACTGGCTTAAAGGCCATGAGTTTACAGTGTGGACGGATAACAATCCACTGACATACATCATGACCAAGCCAAAACTGGATGCATGTGAGCAGCGCTGGGTCTCGAAACTCGCTCCATATTCATTTGAGATCAAGTATGTTCCTGGGAAGCTTAACGTTGTAGCAGATACACTCAGTAGGGATCACCTACAACGTACACTCAGTACGTTCACCAGGCCAGTGAGTCAGTGGCTTTTGTCAGAGCCCTATTCAGATCTTTTGAGACATGTGCACAGTGTTGATGATGGAAATGTTCAAGAAGTGTTCAGACTTACCTGTCAACCGCAATCAGTGGAATCAGGTCCTGTTTTTGGGCTGGATACATCAATGTCCGCTGATGACGTGTCTTCCATTCTGTCCTCCTGCCATGAATGGGAAACAGTTACTGAATGTAGAGCAGCATCAATTGCAGAACATCTTGACTCTTTGATCAACAGTGATGAAGTGTTTCATTCCCTTTCTCTTGCTGACTTGCAAGACCATCAGCACAAAGACCCTGTCATTGCTAGGGTGTGTTATTACATCGACAGAAAGCGCAGACCATCAAGACGTGAACGGGCTAATGAACACCTGTATGTGTTACGGATCCTTAAGCAGTGGGACAAACTTTCAGTGCTTAATGGAATCTTGTACAGAGCAATTAAAGACCCGCTCATGAAACATAAGAGGTTTCAGTTCATCTTACCTGAATCTTTGAAACGTCAAGCTCTTTCTGGCCTTCACGACCTGGCTGGTCATCAAGGGCAACCACGCACTTTAGCATTGGCACGTCAGAGGTTTTTCTGGCTTGATATGGAGCGTGATGTGCGGGATTATGTGAAGAAGTGTCCCAGGTGCGTCTTCAGCAAAACTCCTGAGCCTGCTGCGAGAGCCACTTTGGAGAGTATTAAAACCACAGCCCCATTGGAGCTCGTTTGCATTGACTTCTGGTCTGCTGAGGACCGACACAATAAATCTGTAGATGTTTTGGTGATCACAGATCACTTCACGAAACTAGCACATGCTTTTCCATGTCAGGACCAGACAGCAAAAACAGTAGCCAAGAAACTGTGGGATAGTTTCTTATGTGTTTATGGATTTCCCCAACGCATCCATTCTGATCAAGGTGCTTCATTTGAGAGTGAATTGATGGCTGAGCTTCTTGCGCTGGCAGGCATCGACAAGTCTAGAACCACTCCCTACCACCCAATGGGGAATGGTGGTACTGAGCGATTTAACAGAACACTAGGTAACATGCTGAGGTCTCTTCCACCTAGACCCAAGCAGAAGTGGCCGCAGATGGTACAGACCATGACATTTGTGTACAATTGCACTGTGCACGAAACAACAGGGTTTGCCCCTTTTTATTTAATGTTTGGCAGAGTGCCACGGCTGCCAGTGGACCTAATGTTTCAGAGTGTTCTGCGAGATGACTCCATCTGTGATTACGACCAGTACGTTCAGTCGCTCATCAGTGACCTTCAGACTGCTATGTCGGTAGCACAGACAAATTCAGCTCACAAACAAAGACACCAGTCCAGTCAATACAACAAAAGAGCAAAAGGCCTACCTCTTGCCATTGGTGACCAAGTGCTTGTAGCCAACAAGGGATGTAGGGGGAAACGAAAACTTGCTGACAAATGGGAACCTGTTGTATACACTGTTGTTGCTGCAAAACCATCCATACATGTCTATAAGATCAGTGACAGAGCTGGTATTGAGCGTACAGTGCATCGCAATCTACTTTTGCAAGTGAACTTTCTCCCCTTGCCTAATACAGACTCTGATGGTCCTGGTCTGGAGGTTGCTGGATCACTTACCTGCAGTGTCGCTCCACAGTCAGACTTAACAGGCTCTGATGGTCTAATTGCCCGAACAAACAGTGATATTTGCTCTGATGTTGAAGAGATTGAGCCTGCTGAGGACACAGATGAGGGACTGAATGAGGCTGAGGGCCTCTCACAAGTTGACTGCATGTCCAATGTCTCCAATGCTGCTACATGCAATGATGACCGCACTAGTTCATGGGTGCATTCTCAGTTGCCTAGCCAACAGGTGCCAAATTCACCTCTTCCAGTGCCTGTTGCTGATGACTGCACTGTGGCTGGTGCTGGTGCAACCCTGTCTCCCCCACAGTCTCTCCCTGATTGTGTCTTACCTGTTGTACAGAATCCTGTAGTAGATTCAAATGCAGCTGATCATTACTCTACCAGGTTTGGGAGGATTATTAAACCAGTGTGTAGACTTATTGAATCAATGGTTCAAATTGAAACCCTGTTGAGTTCAGATTCTGGGTCTGCAGTTATTCATGTCTGAATTTAAATTTCAGCCCCAAATTCCTGAAGGTTTTGGAATTTAGAGTGTTTTTCTCCTATCTTTCTGATATCTTTCTTTAACGGACTGTGGTATAAGTTTACAAGGTGTAATGGGCACCTTGAAAATGTCTATAAAATGTGCTGAAATTGGGCCAATTTCTAAACATTTTTATCCTTTTATAGGGTAGCTTTTAATGCTGTCTGTCTTCACATATTTTTGGTGTGTGGACCAAGTAATTCTTATGACCAGTGTACAGAGTTTTTCATGTTTTCTCAGAATTTTGTGTAATTCTAGGGGGGTGAGTGTAACAGGTATGAAAATTATTATTCGCTTTAAGTATAGAATTACACAAAATATGTGTTTTATCTAATGTGTTAGTAAGTATACCTGAGGTGTTTGTTAGTGTGTGTCTTCTCCTTTAAATTTCTAAGGGAGCTCATGCTGTTTAATTTCCTGTTTTGCGCCCCGCCTCTTCCCTTTCTGGACTGATTATGCATGGGAGAGGTGGGTGTCTGCTAAGCTCCAATTAATCTTTAATCATCTTTACTTTATAAATAACTTTTAAAGCTAGTTTTCATGTTTAAATAATATTTATACCTTTATTTTTCACATATATTTCATTATTTTTGTGTTATCACTTAAATTGAGGTTTTGATTAACTTTAGCCTAACTGAAGCATGTGAATGCTAAATGCATTGCACTTTACTTTTAACAGAAAAGCTGTAAGGGCGAAGACACACTGTAAAAGCTGTGCTTTTTGATTTATTCTCAGGTATGTTTTGTCACTTTGTTAATATTGTTTGGAGTTTTGTTCTATCTTTCTCTCCATCTCTCCCCTTTCTGGACTGATTATGCATGGGAGAGAAAAGCTGTAAGGGCGAAGACACACTGTAAAAGCTGTGCTTTTTGATTTATTCTCAGTGAGTAAAGAGCCGTCACAACTGCAGATCTCCGATTGGTTATTCCATAATAAAACAAAGAAAACACAACGCAGAACCGGTTACATATAAGCCTACCGTCAGGGTTCAATCAATGACTGTAAAAAATATGGACGACGCGACAGCCCCTTTTGCCATTGAACGCCTTGAGGGCAAAACGCCTGCTTGACGGGCACAAACTGTCGCAAAAGACTGCTGAAATTGGAGCCAGACATGCGCAGAAGGACTGTCTGATGGAGCCAGAGGAGGAGCCGCGATAATGAGCAGAGTCGAGCTTCCAACCAAACGCTTTATGTAAAATCAACCACGCCCCCCGAACTTCTCACTCGACTGCCGGTGTCTGCACTATAACAAACGCTCACTGATGTAAATAGAAGCACTTACATTAAAAAAACACAATAATATACGGTTTAAAAACGGTGTGATGTAAGCTGTTAAACTTTAATAAAAGCAATACATGGTGGACTGCAGAAATAAACGATCTTTTATACACTCTAGCCTGAATATGAGCACAAATAATATATTCTCTTATTGTTATATTTGTTGTTGGTATTTGTTATCTTCATAGGGGTAGAAATAACACTTGTAAAATATGAACAATAACATATAAACAACACATACATTATAGGAAAGGTTTTTATTTTTATTAGCATCAACAGAACCCAAAATATAGCCTACACACCATAACGATTTACCATGCGGGAACAATCGTGCGTTTAGAAGATAAATACAGCAAGATTACTAAATATCAACAGGATATTTACACATCCCAACCCTGCAATTTGTCAATTTGTGCAAAAAAACTTTGCACTATTAATACAACGTCTATCTGCTGTAACATCACTAGTATATTGTTTATTCATTTTCGCTTGAATTGTTTATTTATTTAATTTTTTTGCCTCCGTTTTCATTTGGTTTATTCGATGCCTTCATTATATCTGGCAACGAGGAATTTACATTCTTTTTAATGTTAGCTGGAGTGTTCAAATAAAACGCCAACAGTAAATGATGTAAATAAATAATATCTAACATTTACAGCTCTATTAGGTTATATAAGATTCGATTTCAAGAACCTTATAATGATTTATAACAGCAAATTCAGTAGATCACTTAATAACATGCCAAAACTTAAAATGCAGAGACGTCCTATAAAGCAAGTTCAAATAACCTTACAGGAGATCAACGTGGAGATTATTATTTAAACACAAAGAGAATTACTGCTAACGATCTCCTGTATACCCCGTACTTAAATGGGTTTATTTTATTGTGCAGTTTTATTGTCATTTTCGTATTTATTATTATTATTATTTAATACTTGTGCAATCGATACAGGTTTATTGTTATTTATTTTGTCCTTTATTTAAATAATTGCTATGCTGTTTGCATCTTTATTCAAAGGTTAAACTCAGTGATACACTTTGCGTTCACATAGTAGCATGCGTTTGTTGTTATATCAACAAAAATGGGTGTAATAACGTTAACAAATGTGAGGGTTTTATATAATGAAGATTCAATCGCGCCAGCTCCGGGCATCAGCGCATAACCTAGTCGCGGCGTCGCGGGCTGATTCCGGCTCGCATGCGGCAGCGCCTGCTGGCTCAATTGACTCAGGCTGGAATCGGGCAGTGAGTCCAGGCATCCGGAGTAGGTCCAGCAGAGGTAGTCAGTCTGAGGGGTAAGTCTCCGGCAGGCAAGAACTGGCCCCAGTGTATTTTGCTATCTGGGTGGCTAGGCGTGTATTAGCAAACTAATAAAGCCCGAAAAAAGCTCTGACCTTAGCGAATAAACAGTGTTCCACCAGATCATGTATGTCAGAAACTGTAGTTTACTGCTGAACTCATTTTGTCATAGTAAAATATCACAGAAATCTAGTAATAACACTTCAGTCTCCTACCGAAGCTCAGACGCCGCGCTTTGAGAAACTGTCAATCACAGCTGTTAATCACGATGACACGCCCAGCATTAAATTACTGCTAAAAACAAACTGTTTACAAAAATGAGGATCTGGACCTATTTCAGCACAATAATCAGTGCCTTAATCGACCAGAACCATCTTTCGGGACATTTTATTGCAAGTGTAATTAATTTTTTTTATTTGGGCTCAAGTCTCCTTCATTAACACGGAGGAGGCGGGCTTTATGACTTGTACTGCAGCCAGCCCCCAGGGGGCGATCTAACGGCCGAAACCTTCACTCAAACGTAGGCTTGCGGCACACTTGGGTTCAATGCAGATTAAAACAGGCTCGCATCTTTACTGCTGTTTGCACAGGGGAGCTAACTGTTGCATTTCAGTAAATGTATAGCTGATGCTTTAAAGAAAAATGTAGTAATTTAATCTTCAATCAATAAAAACTGCTGCTGTAGTTTACTCTGTTTTTAGTGTTCAAGTATACACTAGTGTGATAAAGTTCAGCTTCTTCCCTCTTTGTTCCCTGTAGTTAAAGGGTGAATACAGTATTTGTTCCCTCCTTGTTTCCTGTACTTACAGGGTAAATACCACATTTGAGGGTTGTAAATTAAAGTGAAGCATTGTTCCTCCCTTGTTACTTGTAGTTAAAGGGTAAATAGAACATTTGTTCCCCCTTGTTCCCTTTAGTTTACAATGTAAAAGCTTGAAGGCAGTAAAATAAATATACAAACACACAATATATTTCTTCTTTACTTTGTAACCTTTATTTTAATAAATAAGCATTTTAAAACACTTCATCTTAATCAAACATTGTCTTGTCTATCATTGCCTATACTCGTTTATTTTCTCTTCGGCTTTGTCCTTTTGTTAATCGGGGGTCGCTACAATGGAACGAACCGACAACTTATCCAGCATATGTTTTACGCAGTGGATGCCCTTCCAGCTGCAACCCATCTCTGGGAAACATCCATACACACCCATTCACACTCATACACTACGGAAAATTTAGTCTACCCAATTCACCTGTACCGCATGTCTTTGGACTTTGAGGGAAACCGGAGCACCCGAAGGAAACCCACGCGAACGCAGGGAGAACTCCACGCAGAAACGCCAACTGACCCAGCTGAGGCTTGAACCAGCAACCTTCTTGCTGTGAGGAAACAGCACTACCTACTGTGCCACTGTGTTGCCACCCAGCTGCAACCCATCACTGGGAAACATCCATACACGCTCATTTACACACATACACTACGGACAATATTAGCTTACCCAATGTCACCACATATTTTTGGACTCGTGGGAGCACCCGGAGGAAACCCACGCTAACATGGGGAGAACATGCAAACTCCACACAGAAATGCCAACTGACCCAGCCAAGGCTCGAACCAGCGACCTTCTTGCTGTGAGGCGATTGTGCTACCCACTGCGCCTGCCTATACTCAAACAGAAAAATAACACATTATTTCCTTCCCCCTTTTTTATGGCATCTCTTGCTTGGCTTCCTCTTCTGCTCTTATCAGCTTCCACTGAGGACTTCCATGGTGAGTGGCTGATGAAGTCCCATGGGTCTTGCTGCTCTGCATTTATATAAAATATATGAACAGACATAAAGGCTTTTAGTAAGCTATAGACATGTTAATTTTGCTGTTTAATGTGTGTGTGGTGGTTGTCCAACAATTTCACACACTAAACATTTACAGATACCATACATTACTATCAAACAAAAGTACTATGATCAGATCATATGGGAGATTGTGATCATTTATAGTGATAATAATTAAAGCGCAGAGGGGAAAAGACTATGTGCAGGCATTACAGACTTTGAAGAAAAGATTATTTGCAGTTCAGTGTACATATTTAAATTCTGTGTTACTCATTAAATGGTAAGTAAATGTAACGTTTGGGTGAACTAATGTTACCCCTAAGGTTAGTTTTTGATTAAGTACATGTCTTAACCCATCATTAGTCCTAAATAAAGTGAAAGATAACATAATATGGTTGATGTACTGTTATGGACCCTTTTTACATTTCAGCGCAGTGAACGTTCGAGGTTACTGAAGTAACCCTTCGTTCCCCGAGGAGGGGCAATGAATTGGCAGCGTAAGCTTGCGCAGGTGTGCTGCATCGCCAATTAACTGAGCATATAAGCACACCTGGCGCCAGCAAACGCTATCCTTTTTAAGCTGAAGAGACTTGTAACAGCTAAGGGACAGTCATTATGGCGACGGAGTATAGTGCTTCCGTTCCCCGAGGAGGGTTACTTTAGTAACCTCGAACGTTCCCCTTCGGGGGGAACTTCAGCACTATAAGTGGATTTGATGTTCTAAATCCACGTATGGGAGCCCATTGAAAGCGCCATAATGACTGCACCTTACCAACCAAGGTGGTTAGCGGATAGGGAAGGCACGGGTCCACCCAGGGGGGGGGAACTTAACCGTGGCGGAAAAAGCATATGGGGATCACCAGCGATGATCGGCCATAGCAGGCACCTGTACCCAGGGAAAAAAGGCACCGCAGGCGTGCTACAACACCCACCGAGTTGTTTCTTGAATCACCAAAGGTCCCTAACACCCTTGAGGAAACCGGCTCCACTCGCAGATTGTAAAACCTTGCAAATGTGTTGGGTGTCGCCCAGCCCGCAGCTCTAGAAATGTCTGTTAAAGAAGCGCCGCGCGCACACGCCCAAGAGGATGCAATGCTCCGAGTGGAGTGTGCACGCACTCCCGGGGGATGCGACCTCTGCTCAAATAAGCACATGAAATGGCCTCCACAATTCAGATGTTAGACACAGCACTTCCCTGCTGCCGTCCGCCATAACAGACAAGAGCTGCTCAGAAGATCTAAAGTACTGAGTACGGTCCACATAACGCACAGGGCGTGAACTGGACAAAGTAAAGAAAGGGCTGGGTCTGCCTCCTCCGGGGGCAGCGCTTGCAGGGTTACTACCTGATCTCTAAAGGGAGTGGTAGGAACTTTGGGCACATAACCCAGGCGGGGTCTCAGGATGACGTGAAAATAATCCGGCCCGAATTCCAGGCACGAGTCACTGACCGAAAATGCCTCCAGGTCCCCGACCCTCTTAATGGAGGCCAACGCGACCAGCAGAGCTGTCTTCAGGGACAGAAATCTTAAGGATACTAAATCGAGTGGCTCGAAGGGATCAAATCGCAGGCTCGTGAGAACGAGGGCGAGATCCCAAGAGGGCGTGAGAGGGGGGCGAGTTGGATTAATTCGCCTAGCGCCTCTGAGGAACCGGATGATGAGGTTATGCTTTCCCACGGTGCCGCCAGCCACCGCGTCATGGTGAGCGGAGATGGCGGCAATGTAAACCTTGAGAGTGGAGGGCGACAGCCTGCTATCCAGCTTCTTTTGAAGGAAAGAGAGCACAACACTGATCTGGCAAGATTGGGGGCTTCTCTGCGAAAGACACACCATTCAGTGAATAGACTCCACTTCAGGGCGTAGGTGCGCCTCGTGGAGGGGGCTCTAGCCTGAGTGATGGTATCAACCACCGCGGGGGGCAGGTTACCTAAGTCTTCCTCGCGTCTATGGACCACACGTGGAGATTTCAGAGATCGGGGTGAGGGTGCCAGATGGTGCCTTGTCCCTGAGAAAGTAGGTCCTCTCTCAAAGGGATCTGCCATGGGAGGGCCGTCACGAGGAGGGAGAGCTCTGATATCCAGGTCCGGTTGGGCCAGAGGGGCACAAATAACAGAACCTGCTCCTCGTCCTCCCTGACCTTGCACAGTAACTGCGCGATCAGGCTCACTGGGGGAAACGCATACTTGCGTATGCCCCGAGGCCAGCTGTGGGCCAGTGCATCCGTGCCGAGAGAGCCCTCGGTCAGGGAATAAAACAACTGGCAATGAGCGTTCTCCGGGGAAGCAAACAGATCGATCTGGGCCTCGCCGAATCGCGCCCATATCAGCTGGACAGACTCGGGGCGGAGTCTCCATTCTCCAGAGTGAATCTGCTGCCGTGAGAGCACATCGGCTGCACGGTTGAGCTTACCTGGGATGTGAATGGCGCGCATCGACTTCAGACGCGGGTGACTTCAGAGGAGCAGACGGCGGGCGAGCTGAGACATGCGGCGAGAGCGCATACCCCCCATGCGGTTGATATATGCTGCCGCCACCGTATTGTCCGTCCTGACCAGCACGTGTTGCTGCTCCAGCACTGGAGAAAAACGGCGGAGAGCAAGGAACACTGCCAACAGCTCTAGGCGATTGATATGCTAATGCAGCTGGGCACCTACCCACAGGCCCGCAGCTGCATGCCCGCGACACACGGCTCCCCAGCCTGTGCTGGAAGCATCTGTTAAGACAACAACATGACTGGACGCCTGTCCCAGAGGCACACCGGCCTGCAGGAACGAGGGGTCGTTCCAGGGGCTGAGGGTGCGGCGACACAGCGCAGTAACAGAGACTCGGTGTGTGCCCGCATGCCATGCGCGTCTTGGAACTCGATCTTGAAGCCAGTGCTGAAGTGGTCTCATATGGAGCAGTCTGAGCGGCGTGACAGCCGCAGCGGAAGCCATATGCCCCAGGAGCCTCAGAAAATATTTCAGTGGGACCACTATTTTGATGTCGACCTCCCTCAGACTGTTCAGCAGCAGACGAGCGCGCTCTCCGGAGAGGCGCGCTACCATGGTGACCGAGTCCAGCTCCATTTCGAGAAAAGAGATCTTCTGCACCAGTGCGAGTTTGCTCTTTTCCCAGTTGACCTGAAACCCCAATAGGCGAAGATGCCGGAGCACCTCGTCTCTGTGCGCAGTCAATTGCTCCCGAGAGTGGGCTAAAATCAGCCAATCGTCGAGATAATTGAGTACGCGGATGCCCGCGAGCCGAAGGGGCGCTAGGGCACCCTCAGCGAGTTTGGTGAAGACCCGGGAGACAGAGAGAGCCCGGTGGTGTGGAAGAATGGAGACATGAAAATACGCGTCCTTCAGGTCTATGGCTACAAACCAATCCTGAGGGCGGACGCATCGGAGGATGCACTTCTGCGTAAGCATTCTGAACGACAGCTTGTGAAGGCAGCGATTCAAAACGCGCAGATCTAGGATTGGCCGTGACCCACCACTCTTTTTGGGTACGATGAAGTACGGGCTGTAAAACCCGCTCTCCATCTCGGCTGGAGGTACCGGCTCGATTGCACCCTTCGCCAGGAGGGCAGCAATCTCCTCTCGCAAGACAGGGGCGGACAGGGGAATGACCCTGGTGAAATACACGCCCGTGAACTTGGGAGGCCGTTTCGAGAACTGCAGTTCGTAGCCGAGTCTGATCGTGCATATGAGCCACCGCGAGGGACTGGCCCGCGCTAACCAGGCAGGCAGAGCCCTCGCTAATGACATCATCGCAGCAATCGTTGACGTACCCGCGGAGGGGCAGCGCGGAGAGGGTGTGCTGATCCGGGGAGCGCAAGGGTCCCACAGAAGAGCTGGAGGAGAGCGATTCGCTCTGGATCCGCACCCTGACTCCGGAGGGGGGGCTTGGGGGCTGGGAGAAGGGAGACCATCCCCCCAGCACCCGTGAGCCGCTGGCGGAGCATGCAGACCCTGCGAGCTGAGAGGCAGCGCTTCCCACACTGGCAGGGCTTGAGCTGTAACATCCAGGGAAGGGAAAAAATGCTCTTTGTTCGAAACTTTGGTGGCACTAAAAAGTACCGTTGGAATATGGGCCCCGCCCTCCAGCGGGGAAAGAGCAAGTCTCCTCTTCTCCGGATGGCCTGTCTCAGGGACGCTTCGCGGTCCGTTTACCGGACTTAGCGGCGCCCTGGGCAGGAGCAGCGAAGGTGGATGGCTCGGCAGGGGACGGAGCGGGCTTACAGCCCTGCCGATAGATGACATTGCCCATCGCATCCGACTGCTCCTTCACCACCTTGAACTCCTGGGTGAATTCACCGACGGTGTCGCCAAACAGGCCAGCCTGGGATATGGGCGAGTCAAGAAAGCGAACTTTGTCAACATCGCGCATATCTGCCAGGTTTAGCCAGAGGTGGCGTTCCTGGACCACAAGTGTGGACATCGTCTTCCCCAGTGCGCACGCGGCGGACTTAGTGGTCCGTAGAGCATAGTCGGTCGCAGTGCGCAGCTCGTGTAACAAGCCTGGGTTAGACCCACCCTCATGCAGCTCGGCCAGCGCCTGCGCTTGGTAGCTTTGGTAGGTGGCCATCGCGTGCAAGGCGGAATCTGCCTGGCCCGCAGCCTTGTAAGCTCTAGCTCTGAGGGAGGCAGATAACCTACAGGCTTTGGACGGGAGACGGGGCGGACCGCGCAAAGCGAGGGCGCCACGCGGACAAAGATTGACTGCAATGGTGCGCTCCACCTGCGGGATCGCCTCATACCCCCTGGCAGCTCCACCATCCAGGGTGGTGAGGGCGGAGGCGGACGCAGTGCGGGCAGAGAAAGGTGCCCTCCTGGACTGCGTGAGCCTACTGTGCACTTCCGGGAAGAAGGGGACGAGAGGCTTCAAAGGCTTCGCCTTTTGGTCCTCTACGTAACACCCATCTAGTCGGTCCGGCCGCGGGGCTGGGGTATGATCCATCTCCAACCCGATGGCCGAAGCAGCCCGAGAAAGCACGGCCAACATGTCTGCTTTAGGATCCGTTTTGACGGTGCTCGCTTGCCCAGAGGGGGCGAGCGGGTCCGGATCATCGTCGGACAATGAAAGCCCACCCTCCGATGCCGCGGAGGACATCTGATCTACGGTGTCAGCGAGCGTGAGAGCTACCATCTGATTAGACGGATCACTCCCAAGCCCGAAGCTTGGATGGAGCACTTGGAGGAGCGAGAGGTCCGCGAGCCCTTAGGCGGCGGATTATCTTTCGCTGGAACCCTCAGATCTGTCCGAGCGCCCGCTGCAGAGCAGGAGGCGACTGGGGTGGCTCGCTCTCCCACGAAAGTTAGCCGCGATCTCAACTGCGCGACGGTCATGGCATCGCAGTGACGGCATGAACCGCCCCCGAGTACCACATTAACATGCTTCACCCCCAAACATGTAATGCAGTGATCGTGCCCATCATCCGGAGCCAGGAAACCCCCGCAACCAGAAACGCACAGTCGGAGCGCCATCCTGAAAAGGACGTGCTGCACGACTGTGTAGTTCTTTTAGGATGCTTTGCAACAATACGCACCACTCTGGAGGACCGGACCCAAAGGGACGCCAGGCAAGGGAGAAACCCAGCTCGACCTTCTGCCGCTGCGTGGACTCGCTCTGGACCGGGAGACACTCGTTCGCTCGATGTGGCTGTAGCTCAGCAAGAGGAACCCTCATGAACTAGATCAGAAAAGTCTCTGAAGCGAAAAGGATAGCGTTTGCTGGCGCCAGGTGTGCTTATATGCTCAGTTAATTGGCGATGCAGCACACCTGCGCAAGCTTATGCTGCCAATTCATTGCTTCATTGGCCCGTTCAATACTCTTTCAGAAAAGCGGCTTCTGAACCGAATCCTCCCATACGTGGATTTAGAACATCAAATCCACTTATAGTGCTGAAGTTCCCCCCGAAGGGGAATGGAAAAGTACAACACATTTTTTTACAATCTTCTTTGCTCAAATAAAATGAAAACTTATATATATATACTAATGACAACTTATGATATATACTAATATATTCCGTAGTGTATGTGTTTAAATGAGTGTGTATGGATGTTTCCCAGTGATGGGTTGCAGCTGGGTGGCAACACAGTGGCACAGTAGGTAGTGCTGTTTCCTCACAGCAAGAAGGTTGCTGGTTCGAGCCTCAGCTGGGTCAGTTGGCGTTTCTGCGTGGAGTTCTCCCTGCGTTCGCGTGGGTTTCCTCCGGGTGCTCCGGTCTCCCTCACAGTCCAAAGACATGTGGTACAGGTGAATTGGGTAGACTAAATTGTCCGTAGTGTATGAGTGTGAATGGGTGTGTATGGATGTTTCCCAGAGATGGGTTGCAGCTAGAAGGGCATCCACTGCGCAAAACATATGCTGGATAAGTTGGTGGTTAATTCCACTGTGGCGACCCCAGATTTACAAAAGGACAAAGCCAAAGAGAAAATAAACGAGTATAGGCAATGATAGACAAGACAATGTTTGATTAAGATGAAGTGTTTTAAAATGCTTATTTATTAAAATAAAGGTTACAAAGTAAAGAAGAAATATATTGTGTGTTTGTATATTTATTTTACTGCCTTCAAGCTTTTACATTGTAAACTAAAGGGAACAAGGGGGGAACAAATGTTCTATTTACCCTTTAACTACAGGTAACAAGGGAGGAACAATGCTTCACTTTAATTTACAACCCTCAAATGTGGTATTTACCCTGTAAGTACAGGTAACAAGGGAGGAACAATGCTTCACTTTAATTTACAACCCTCAAATGTGGTATTTACCCTGTAAGTACAGGAAACAAGGAGGGAACAAATACTGTATTCACCCTTTAACTACAGGGAACAAAGAGGGAAAAAGCTGAACTTTATCACACTAGTGTATACTTGAACACTAAGAACAGAGTAAACTACAGCAGCAGTTTTTATTGATTGAAGATTAAATTACTACATTTTTCTTTAAAGCATCAGCTATACATTTACTGAAATGCAACAGTTAGCTCCCCTGTGCAAACAGCAGTAAAGATGCGAGCCTGTTTTAATCTGCATTGAACCCTGACGGTAGGCCTATATCATGCAAAGTTATTTGTTGATAGTGAGTTATGGAGACATTGATGGCTTTGGTGAGACATAAGTAAACATAAGGCAAGTAGTGTATGGAAATATATTTTATATTCAATTGCAGATTTAAAATACATACAGTATACAATAAGGGTTAATAATTTCACAGGTTGTAAGCCTTTTATTCATTAAACACCCCATATAAAACCCAAGCACTGATTAAGAGTACTAATGTACTCGCGCAGGTGCATGTACAATACATTTGCAGATAGAAATAGGTTGTCACCATCCTTGCATAATTCTTTATATGTATACAATACTTGAAGAAAAGTACATCGTAAACGTAATATACTTACGCGGTTCTTTGCGTGATGAATATCTTATTGTTACTCCCCTATTACGCAAACATTATAGTTTGTTCTTTAGCAATTTAAAGAAAAGTACAACGTTTTTTCACTGTACTTACACGGTACTTTTAATGCTGAATATCTGGTTGTTACCCCCTTATTACCCAAGCATTACAGTTTGTTCCCTTATACCTACACATACATTCATTATACTTACACAGTTAGTACAGAAAAGTACACTGTTATTTCACTGTACTTACGCGGTACTTTGCGGGTTGTAAAAGAAAGCGTTACCAAAACATCAATAAAATGCCACGAGCCTAAGAAAGTGCCTCGTCTCCTTTTTGATCTTGGGTCATAGACAGACTACAATCGCTGCCACTTTTTCAATTTGAGGATGCATATATCCATGACCTAAGTTGGAGCCCAGATATGTCACCTCTATCTGCCAATTGCACATTTCTTAAGGTTGGCAGTAAACCTGGCCCGTGTCACTGTCCCCAGCACTGACCTCAGATGATGCTTGTGCCGCTACCAGTCATTAATAAAGATAATTAAATTATCCAAATATGCACCAGCATATGCTAAGTGCTAGGGGAGGATTATCAGAGGTAATAAAGATGTTAAGGGGATCTGCCAATATCCTTTTGTTAAATCCAATGTTGAATAAAATTGTCTTAAGCAACTCGTCAATTCAAGCACCTGGATACTTATCAAAATTTGATATGGCATTTACTTTATGATAATCTACACAGAACCAAATTAAGTTGCAGGCTTAAATCAGGCTGGCCCAGTCACTGTGAGATTCTTCTAATACCATCATATTCTTCGATGAACTTTCTACTTCATTAATTTTTTTGTGTTAAATTGTGACTACACATGATTCAGTCTTTGTGTGGTGCTGAATCAAGTTGGCTCAACCTGGCAGGGTTGAGAACACAGCTCATTGACCAGAAGGACAAGGTGGTACTGCGCAAGCACATTGCGTAAGCCACAAGTCCTTTTGCCGAAGATTATAATGGCCCAATGACATCCATACCAGTTCTCTCCATGGGGAGCTTTACTTAAGGTAACAGGCACAATGGCACTTGTTAGGAGCACAGACGATTTATCAACTGACATTCACGACATGCAATGCACCATCTGCTGACATCCACGTGAATGCCCAACCTAAGGAATCATGTCAATAGTCAGTGTAGTGTTGGTGCTATATAAACAAACATAGAAAACATAAAAGTATTTCTAATAAAAATCTAATCTGAAATGATTCTTATAATTAAGTTTTGCCACCCAAAAAAGCACGATTCACTTACTATTCAAATTCCATTACCATTTTCTGTTATGAAATAAACTTTATAAACGTTTCACCAGATTCTCTCAATAAAGCTCTTGCGCTGCAGCATCAGTTGTCCAAGTTTAATTCAGAGAGCAGTCTGTCATGTATTGTTTGTGTTTCAACCCGGGCTCATTGTGGAAATGTTGTCCCACGGACATTTCTGGAGACCGCGGAATACGTTCCGGCGGGTACGTACGGCTGCAGTTTTTGTTTTTGTGAACCCGTGAGAGGCCGCTGTTGTGCGCTCGCACTGTTCTCGCGTGAACCCACCAGAGGCCGCTGTCCTACTGACTGGATGAGTGACTTTTATGTTTTCTCACCCTGTTACGAAACTCGTTCACTTAATTTTTGGGATTCTGTTTTTGTCTTACCTGATTTCTGGAACTGCTCTTCCCCAGACTCAAAACCAATCGCCGTGGTCAACTCCTCTCTGCATCTCGAGCCTGCCGACGTACACGGTGAGCTGAGTGGACAAACGGGTTGCAGCGGGGAAGCCCTCCACAAGGAGGTAAGCGGTCGGCCGGCCGGCAAGCGCGATAGGGAACGGCGTCACTCCGCCCCTTAGCGTTCGCTTGAAATAAATAAACGCTGCCGTACGTACCTGCCGGGACGTATTTCGATGTCTCCAGAAACGTCCACGGGACTATGTTTTCAGAATGAGCTTGGGTTGTTGTGTTCAGTTCAACACCGGCTTAATCATTCATGCACAGAATTATCAGTTCAATGGTTCTCAAATCAGGTGCACCTGAAAGAAAACGGTTTTCAATTCTGTACTCTTGATCCAAAAACTGCTCCTCCATAAACCTCCACCTTAATGTGGAGGAGGGGTTTGAGTGCCTAAATGATCCTACAAGCTATGTTGTTTGGGTCTAATGCCCCTGGTAGGGTCCCTCAAGGCAAACAGGTCTCTTTTATGGTTCAAAAACTCCTTATGAGTATCAAAACATTGAGGACTGTGACATTGCCCAGAATGGCACAGCGAGAGCCCCACCCTGGAGCCAGGCCTGGGGTTGGAGCTTGTATACAAGTGCCTGGCAGCTAGGTTTCATCCCAAGGAAGGTCATGGGACCGTGCTCCTGCAGGCTCACCACCTGGTGCATTGTGGAATGTGCAGTGATCAAAGGTCAGGGCCATAATGACCTCATTGTAAGAATTAGAAACTGATTCTTGGGACATGGAAATTCACTTCACTGTGAGGGAAGGAGCCTAAGCTTGTGCAAAAGGTTGAACAGTACCGACTAGAAATAGTTGGGCTCACCTCCACAAACAATTTAGGGTCTGGAATTCAACATTCTGAGATCGGTTGGACTTTCTTCTACCTTGGAGATGTCCATGGTGACCGGCGGTGGGCTAGAGTGGCATGCTTATAGCTTCCCAACTTAGCCAGAGGTTGCTCCCTGCACTTTCAGGTTGGGGGTAGGTCTCTCATTGTAGTTTTTGCCTATGGGCCAAACACCAGTCCAGAATACCCATCTTTCATGGAGTCCCTGGGAGGGATGCTGGAAAGTGCTCTGACTGGGCACTCCATTGTTCTACTGGGGGTCTTCAACACCCACGTGGCTAATGACAGTGAAAACTGGAGAGGTGTGTTTGATGTTGATGAGCCTTTATTTGTCACAACACTGTTGGATACAGCAAAATTAGACGCCTACGACCATACACAAACATCCCACATTTCAGGGAAAGACAAGTCAGTCGAGATGTAGTAAGAGAAACTAAGATACATTGGGGTAAAAGAAGGTGAAAAAAATCTTTAAATTAGGGCAGCGTGGGATTATGGGGTAAATGCCCCTTCAACAAGCACATAAACATATAAACATAGACTTAACATTGCAACAAGGGATGTGCATATAGTCCAATGTAGGCAACAGCCATCCGGTTTTGCAGCTAAAAAGCGATGGTCACAGACCCACCTACGCACACCATGGATAATAAGCATACGAAGGCGTGGGATGCATCTACAGTAGTTATCTTGTTGTCTGGGGGAAGTTGTTTGTCTCAAGCAACGACCTTGGCTGAGGCTGTCTGGCAGGAGTGTCAGGTGGAAGCCGAAAGAGAAAAATGTTTTCAAATTTGGGTCAATGTCTGCCAATTTTGCAGATATCTAGTGACCATCACTGGTTTCTAGGTCTGTCCAAAATCCATTGCAAAGCTGCTAGCTTCTCTGCAATTTTTTTCAATTTGTTGTCCATAACCACAGTCTGAGTTCTAACAGCTATGCCCACAGTCCTGTCAGGGCTCTGCCACTCTGTTCTTGTGAATTCTTGTTTTGGTGGTGGAATCTGGACACTAGCCCTGTCTTGTCCTGTTTCTGTCATTAGCCGCATTTCCACTATCGGACCAGTGCGAGCCAGGGCTTTTATAGGGCCAGGCCGGGCCAATCGCCCGGGAGGTTGAGCAGTGAGGCCGAAATCATGTCACGTTTCCACTGTCGGGCTAGTAGCTCGCAGCGCATCACGCCAACCCCGCCCCCAGAACATCCCCCGAATCGAACGTCACTCAATCCGCCCACTTCAGAGGGAATCAGGCAGATAAAGCACACCACATCATCACGAAACTATTAAAATTAGGACAACCAAAACAAACAAATGACACGTTACTGTACAGCAGTACAATGTATGTCTATACGCACATGCCTGTGTGTTCTCATTCATCATATTCATTTACTCGCCGACCGACTGTTGGCATCGAAATCCAGTGGTCTTGCCACTAACGGAGGGACCCAGCGCAGGGAGCACACACATCCATAATATAACACCACATATATACAATTCTCCGTTAATAACTCGATATAAAATATAGGTTATAACACCGTCAGTTAGACAGACGCTGTCCAACATTCATCCCAAATGCTCCGGAGAGAACTGATACATAAACATTTCCCTATTGGCTTTATGACACTAAGTTAGGTGATTCCCTTTATTTAAAGATGTTGCTTATTATATCTTACGTAAAGAAAGGGTTAAGTGTTTCAACACATAAGAGCAGTAATAAAATATAGCCTATATTGCGTTGCGCTCAGCAGCTATGCACTAATAAAGCTCTTCGTGTATTTAAAATTTCCTTTTTTAATTTTACCACATCATATAAAAACATACACACTTGTTTGAGGACACATTTTGAACTTGCAGTTTTCCCCGATGCGTCTGTAAAGTTTTGCGCAGCTGCAGACAGAAAAAAAGGTCGCCTAGTTTCTGCTTTCACTCACCCCGAAAATGCTCTGCTTGCATGATTTGATTAATATCATCGTATCCAAATACTTTATAAATAATATTCAAAACATTCTTCGGTGTTTATTGTTTTTAGAAAATATTTAAAATCTTTTTTTTTCAGAGAGGCTTTTAAAAAATAAAAGTTTAATATGGCTTTAAAACAGTTTGATATAGTACCTAATTGTTATAGCTAGCGTTTGTCAGTTTTATGTTGGTTTATTTATTTAATGTGATTTTATTATATCTGATATTTGTAATTCTTTAAATTATTTCAATAAAGCTTAGGCTATTTTATCTAGATATGGCACTATTGTTTTGAGCCTACAAAAGTAGACACGAAATTTGTAAAGTTTAATGTCTTTCTGTTGTATTCATGTGTTTTTTCTCCAAAATAAATAAAAACAATAAAAAATAAAAGAAAAAAGCCGCTCGAGGCATCAACAAAGCTATGAAGGGAGCACTCTTTTCCTCGGTCTCACACACACATACAGGCATAAACGCGCACAAACACACCTTTTAAACTTGACAAAAACTCTCGAAAACCTTTACTGTCTGCTGTGTCTTTAATATGGTGTATTGATTGTTATGCGTTATTGAAACATCAAGGAGGACGCAGCAAAGAAAAAGTCACTTATAAATTAAAACTACTTTATTATTTTTATGCAACAGTCTTACATATAAAAGAGAAACATAAGGGCAATCATACGCAAAAGGACCCCAGCCTATAATTTGTTCCAGATGTTTTCTTTCCCTTATTTATTTGTTTATGTGTTTGGCGCATGTACTCGGTGCGATCGGAAAACTGTCCCCGCCTCTCCTTTCACTCCGCCCCGAAGCCCCGGCTGGCCCTCTTTGGCCCAAGGTATTCGGCGGGCCGAAAAAGGCCCGCCATTGGCCCCAAGAAAGCCCCGATTTGGCCCGATTAGGCCCTGGAAGTGACAGTGGAAACGCGACTGGCCTTGGCTCGCCCTAGCTCGCTCGCTTTAGGCGCGATAGTGGAAACACGGCTATTGTGTGTGTCTCTGTGTAAGTACGCGCCATAGTGGGTGTGCGCAGAGCGTGCACGCTCCCGCTTAATGCCGCCGCACGGGCTCTGCGTGCCTTGGACGCACGCTCTTGTCCTCGTGTTTGTGTTGTTCTGTCGGCATCGCACTGCTTCATTCTCAGCTTCTTCGTCTAATTGCTTTCGGTTTTGGTTGACGCTGAAATGAAGCATGCGCGTTGCATATGTGTGAGCGCACGGTAAGGTGTTTATCGCGTGCTTGTGTCTTGCGTCTGTTGTCAAAGCACAGTGTTTCAGTGTTGTGCTTGTGTTGTCATGAACATGCGGTTAATGAGTTCTCTCATTGGCTGCATGTTCTTGTACTGTTTAATGTGAGCGCATGGCTTGTGTTGTCTCTGTGTCATGCGCTCTCCCGTCTATTGTCAAGTCCCACCCTCCTTGTTGCTTTGTGATAATTAATGTCTGCTTATAATCCCCTTTTGTCTGCTGTTCTGTGCCAGTTCGTCGTCGATTATTCCCTGTCCTGCTGTGTCCAGTCCTGCCTTGTCTTGCCAACCCAGCCAAGTTTGTTTGTCTATTTGTTTTATTAGTGTTTTTCCCCTCTCTGGGTTGTTTATTTTGCCTTTTATTTTATTTTGTTATAAATAAATACTTATTCACTCTGCGCTTGGGTCCTCGCCCCTTTTTCCCAACCCCGATCGTGACAGTGACAGTACGAACTGGCCAAATGAGGACCCAGCAGAGTAAAGACAGCCCCTTCTCCAGCCGCATGTTGCAGCTCATCAGTTTGCAGTCGCTGCGGCAATGTGGCATAAGGTAGGAAGTTTTGCAGCTAAGTTTTGTGTGACAGCAGATGGGCTGGGGTTCAACGATCAAGCCCTGGTGAACCTCCTCAACTATGCCTTTGGCAAGCCCCTCAATATCCAGCAGAATTAATAATAATATTTTAGTTGAACAAACTTAAAAAAAGCATTAGACTATTACGTTGTTTTTTATAACTATTTGTGTATGTACTGTATATGAGTATACATGGAGGTTTATATGCATTATTTATCATACATCTTCACAAACCTACATCAGAACACAATGGGTTTTCGCTGCCATTAAAGATAGACTGCTTTATTTTGCAAATGGGCTCAACAGCAGAGAGTTGAATACCTGGAAATGAAATAGTATTGTCAATACATTAAGCAGAGCAAGAATGGTACTTTTGCATGCTGGTATACACAGTTCTTTCATCTGAAACGAACCAAGGCCTGTAATTCTAGCATCACTCTATAATTATTATGATAATTTGCAAAGATGTGCGCACACATGAAATATTAAAGGGAAAAAACTTGAACAACAATGTTCTTTGTCATTTTAGTCTGGCTTATGCATAAATTGAGCTTCATATATGATACTGTAACCTTGTTTTATTGGTAGTTACAGCATAAAAGACATACTTTGTAAAAACAATTTCTGAAATGCATGCATAGTGAAAAAAATGCTACATTTGGGCAAAATCCAATTACATATGCTTTCAGACTTCACTGGCTGGTAAGACTGTGATTCCTATTTTATTTACCTGAACATGTACAAATGTTTTATGTTTTTTTTTAAGTAACAATTATAGTCCCCAATCATGGGAAAGAACATCTTATGAACCATATTAAAACAAAGTATCAAGAAAATATAAAAATATGAATGTAAAAAATATATATGTGCACATGTAGTCCTAATAGAACAATCTTGTGTGTGTGTGTGTGGTGTGTGTGTGTGTGTGTGTGTGTGTGTGTGTGTGTGTGTGTGTGTGTCAGCTCTATTACCTGCTGGTTCTGCAGACTATAGTCACTTGATTTTTTCTGCATTTATGATCAAGGCACACAGCATTTCTGAGCATGTCCTCAAATTCGATGTGTGGACTGCCCTGGTTGTCCAGCAAGCTAGCTAAAATTTCAGAAATATAGATGACCGTGCAAAAGGAAAAAAAAACATAGTAAGTTAGAAAAAAACACCATGCATCATCATGGAACCTGAACCAGGCCAGACGCAAAGACTACAGCTGTGGTCCAGTGCATTGGTTATAATGAATATAAGCTTAGGTGACAAGAAAAATGTGCCAGATTATGTTATTTGCAGAATAAGATAAATCTGTGAATGGCAGATTTAATACTCTTTTTCCGGAAAGATTAAAATTACATTATTGTGTCTCACAATAATCTTTCATACAGTGCACAGTTAAAGAGACAGAAAAAAAATAATTTAATTGTTTTGCATTATATTTTGTGTGCATGTTTAGTAGTATGGTGGGCCTCTTATTGTGCCTCTTTTGGTTTTGATTATCATATAAAACTGACATTACAGGTCCATGATTTTCTTTTAATAAGCTGCATAAAAAGATGTAAAGTACAACATGTTATGCCCACCTCTAATGATATATATATATATATATATATATATATATATATATATATATATATATATATATATATATATATATATATATTTATTTATTAGAGGTGGGTATAGATTATTTTTTTAATCTAGATTAATCTCAGAATTAATCTAGATTAAAATAGCTCATTGGAATTCTGCTGAAGGCATTCAGAATATGTGTGCTACCCAAGCCAGGTGACGCGTTGGACCAGGGGCTCATCTCCTGTTTCCAAAATGCATCACAAACTGTTTGAGAAACTATTCTACTATGATAATTGGTGATAAAGATAAATGATGTTCAAAAAGATGTACTTGTGTTTACTAACTATTTATTCAATTAAACATGAATTTTGAACTGTAGGCCCTACATAAGCTAGAAACAGTGATTTTTGATCACCTTAATCTGGCTAAATTCCTAAATGAACTAAACAGAAATGGAATTAAGACATGTGGAGTATGCATAAATAATATTATTATATATATTATTGGAATTATTGAAGTAAACACCACAATTAAACTATTACCGTCATGTAAGACTTTGCGCCATATTTTCCGACATGGGCCGCACACACACACACACACACACACACATCACGAAATGCTGAAGTTTTTTCTTTCCATTTGACATCCGTTATTAAATTCCATAACACTCTCACCAGTCCTTACTCCTTATTTACGTCTAATACCCCAGTTTGTCACAGGGAATGAATGAAATGTTCATGAGTTAAAGTGAAACTGCCGAACTGCAGTTAAAGTCAGGCATCCGGCTGATTTGATTCAGAAGGGCACTTTTTAGTCTGACGACTCACTGGTCAGGTATACATCTGCGCTAAAATATCAAGGTGAAAGTCATCATAGTTTGCGTAGAATAGACCAAGCTCCCAAATCAACTTTGAGAAAAGATTAATGGCGATATTTTTTATCACGTGATAAGAGTCTCGTGTTAACTCAGCACGTTAACGCAGATAACAGCACCCCACTAATATACACTCCATCGATGCCATGACTAGCAATGCCCTTTAGGTTTTTATTGTTTTTACTGTCAGCCGCAGCTTCACTTGACTAATCGCTTTAGTGCTGAAAAGCTCACGAGACATTATAGTTCATCTTTGAGGTTTATTATGTGCTTGTGTTTTAAAGCCATACCAATTGAACATCTTCAGTAAAAATGGTCCAAAAATAGACTAGTCAACAAATAGACAGAAAACATGTGTAATCATTGATTCCTGTCTGTTTGACTATTCTATGTTTGGACAATTGTTAGATTCTCTAACAGGCTTATTGTAGCCTTGCTTTAGTATTTATGTATGAGTCTTATGCTATGACATGCCATCTAAACTAAATATGCCAATAAATTAAATTGACCATGTGAATGTGAAGTGAATCTATTAACTGTATTGTGCTTAAAGGATACCTTGTGCAAGCAGGAAGTGTGGGAAGCACAAGCGGAAAACTTGGCTTAAACAGCAACTCTACTCTCTTTGGGCTCTGATTTGACGATCCAAGCGCAAAGTGCAAGGCGCAAAAACAATAAGGGCGTGTCGAAATCCACTTTTGATATTTTAAAGACGGAAAAATTCGCTTTGCGCAGTGGCGAGTGGTCTAAAAGGGTTGAGCTTATTTTTTTAAATGAGAAAAACTGAGCGTTTCACTATTAAGAAAACAATTAAACAGAGCATCTAAAGTGCGAGAATGAAAGATGAGCCTCCTCATTATTTACTTTCGCTTTCACTTTCGTGGATAGAGAAACTTCTTTTTAGCCTATAAATGATTTTTATATTAGCTAAAATTTATATTAGCCTATAAATAATTGATTTCTTTAGTTAAGCGCAAAGATTTGTCTCAAAACTATTTCTAAATTCAGTTCTTATTTCCAGCAAACTAATAAATGAACAATAATAACGATGTGTGGTCTAAAAAACTGAGTTATATCCTAATACACATGCTTTGCCCCATATGGACTAAAACCTGACAGGTGGGCAAATTAAAGCTTGTTTTTAATAAAATAAATATAAATATGCATATGATAAATAATACTGCTAATCATCATAACATTATACAAAAGCAAATTGTCATAAATAAATTTAAAAAGCCCCCGAGATGAAGGCAAGAAAGTATGGTTTTTATATTTATGTAGGCTAGAAAATAATGTTTTGTAATATTTTAATCCTTTATATTTATACCTTAAATATATCCTTATTATATCCTAAAAAAAATCCTTATTATTTTAATATTTTGTTATATGTAAAGATATTTGCATATTGCTGTGCATCCTGTATGTATTAAGCAGTGTGTAAGCTAGGCGCACAACTCTGCACTGGACTATAGACCGGCTTTGTTCTAGTCTATTGAACAATCTAGTTCCTCAAAATAGCAACGCACCAGCAATGTGCCTCAACACACCTCCTTTTTTAGACCAGAAAGCTTATGGGCGCACATATGAGCACAAATGCATTTGCTATTTAAACAGCGTGGCGCAAAACGAGAAAAGTCAAAATGACTCTTAGGCCAAGCTGAAACTAGCAAACAACAATTGCGTCGCGCCTTGCGCCACATTGCAGCAGGTGTATGATAGGGCCCTTTGTCTTCCTATTTATTTTCTGTCATCTCGAATATATTCTGAAAATTAATTTTGTTTGATCAATAACTCTAGTAAAATCTTTTCAATTCCTGAACTAGTTCATATATGCATTATCATGAGTAGTATATTACGTATTATTTATTCATTCATTCATTTTCTTTTCGGCTTGGTCCCTTTCATAATCTGGGGTCGCCACAGCGGAATGAACCGCTAACTTATCCGGCCCGTTTTTACGCAGCAGATGCCCTTCCAGCTGCAACCCATCCCTGGAAAACATCCACACACACTCATACACTATGGACAAGTTAGCCTACCCAAATCACCTGTACCGCTTGTTTTTGGACTATGGAGGAAAACCAACGCGAACACAGGGAGAACATGCAAACTCCACACAGAAACACCAACTGACCCAGCCGAGGCTCAAACCAGTGACCCAGCGACGTACTTGCTGTGAGGCGACAGCACTACCTACTGTGACGCCTAAGTATTGATTAGTATATTAATTATTTTTGCATTTTATATTATTATCATAATTATTAGATATTATTATTATTGAGCCATACTGACAGCCAAAATTAATTAATTAATCGATTAAGTATTAAATGAAAATTTTTACCCTTTTAAAATAAAAAAATTTAAACATGATCTGTCCCTTGTTGAAGGCAACTCTATCAAATCTTTGACTCTTCAAAACTTTTGTAAAAAGATAGGTAAAACCATATAAATTAAGTGATCCATCAAATAGAAAAAATGGTTGCTTCACCACCAATAAAATAAAGTCATATAGGCCCCGTTTACACTGCCAGTTAAATGCGACCCAATTCCGATTTTTTGCTCATATGTGACACAGATCGGATATGTTCTATGACCGTGTAAACACGAAAAAAACACATGCATTTGGATATTCAGAGATCGGTTTCAGGCCTCCTTCATATGTGGAAATAAATCAGATACAGATCGGATATGTGACAATGCGACTGTCATGTAAACAGGCAGATCGGATTTATTGAGGCATTTCATTCTGTACATCATTAAACTTGCGACAATGTGGTGCTTCTCCGCGGTTTAATGACAGAAGTAAGAGTGTTTGTGGAGATACCAACGCGGTTAACAACATCAGAGGAAACAGAGGAAAGTGGTTAGTCGCCACAATTTGCTCCCACCAGACCTGAGACCTCTCTCGTACCCATACATTCCTCTGAATAGTGGAGGACATACAGCACATAAACCATAAGTGCAAGCTCCGATGATGGCCCTTTCCCACCTCTGCCTCAAAATCATTGTAGAGTTGGGCGAATTTCGTGTTGTAACTTTTGCTTTTTGTCGCTAATAAAACACGCACTGCGGGCTAGACATAGAACAACTATGTTCTCTTCAACACCAGTGCGCAGCACTGCGCACACAGGCAAAAGCTACGTCTTCAACTACACGCGCACACACACACACCAGGGCCGTACCATTACATAAACTGCGTAGGGGTAAATCTGGACTGAACCATTCACTGCTTTTACACTTTGCATATTTCGCAGAGCTAAAAACAAGACTATTTCTTCCATCGTGGCTAGTCCCAGATAGCAGGTAGTAATCGCCCCGAGCTCTGCTGCCCTTCGGCGCCTCTGGCTCCTACTTGGCATTGACAAGTGTTATCCATATCGCTCCATATCGCTCGCGCACATCTGTTTGTGATGATTCCTGTTAACCATATATGGCCCGAGTCTGTGTGTAGAGTCCAGGCCGCTTCTGGTAAAGACTCGGCTTGTTTAACTGATAACAACCGATTAAATTCTTATTTTATCTAGTAATTTGTTAGCTCCACGCTTAATGATAATTTGAGAAAATATCCATGGTACAACAGCAACAAAATAATAAGAATATTTTGTGTGGATGGTTAGACGCAAACAAAACAATATTATTTATAAATGGATTATATCATCATGGCACAGATGCTAGAACGTGCCTTTATGCATGCGCGACATCTTAAATTGTATGGCAAGTGTAAACGTATGAATTGGATATGGGTCACAATTAAAACAACGTGTAAACAGACAGGCAAACAAATCAGATATAGACAAAAAAATCGGAGTTGGGCATCAAGACCTGACAGTGTAAACGAGGCCATAGTCAATGAAATGTAGACATAATACTGTACAAAAAGAAATAGAATCAAATACATATATCACATACAAGTAGAACAAGGGTCTCAAACTCGCGGCCCACGGGGGCAATTGCAGCCTGCGGGACGATAGTTTGTTACCTTCACCTTAATTTGAAAGTTTAATGTTAGTGCGGCCTGTGAGTTTAATATGGATGGCACTTTACAGTGTTGTGTGCGGAGCCTCTCAGGGGCGGGACATCGGCTGAGCTTGACGCAGGCAGAGAAATATTTCTCAGTTGAAGTTTCAGCAGCACTGCCATGGAGTGTTTTTTTTTTTCTGAGCTTGCTGGCTGCCTCGTTTCTATTGGGCACACGCGGACATTCGTCCCAGAGCCCTTCATTCACAACACTTCAAAAAAAGTTTTTTTAAGTTGCTGCCCAGCGGAGCTTTAACTATTAACCCTGAACAATATTTTCAACCAATCATCTTTCTTACGCTTACAATCACTCTCGTTGGTTGATGGTTATTTTTTTGCACACATTGAGCAGCGAAAAGAAATAATGGCATAGTGGCAACCTAAATGATATCTTAAGGATAGTGGTATCCTAAATTTTATTTTTAAAATAGCAAAGAGGCAGTCAATTATATTTAAAAAATTTTTTAGCACCACGAGTAAATCTGATAATGAGCCTGATCAAATGAGACCCGAAAAGCTGGAACTGCATCCCCGTATCAGAATAGCGGGAAGCAAAGCGAGTCAGCCACAGGACATGAAAAAGGAGCTAAATGTGTACTCTTCTTGAAGATTAGACAGAGTGAGTCATTTAATTACTATTTTTCACTTGGAAGTGAACTGAAATGGCACTTAGAGAGTTAATGTGAGGTCTCTCTCTCTTTCTCTCTCTCTCAAAAGAAATCAAAGTAATGTGTACACGGAACTGAATGCAGCCTAATGTAATCGTCTGCAGTCACATATCAGCACCAATAAGAATCCCCAGTAACCCGCACCAATTACAGAGTTGCACATTGTAGGTCATTTACTGATAATATCAGGGCCTGGTTGTGAATTACTTTTAATTCAACGTTACACTTAATCGCTCCATATTGCAATACAAAACAATCACATAATAGCAACGCTTTCCCACATTTTTAGCTATTATAAGTGCCCTTATTTCCGTTTTTGGTATGTTGCAGAAGGATGGTTTGATCAGGAATGTACAGTTTTCACCATTGTACTGATAACTTTATAGTCATTCGGCAGAACTACAGTTCGAACCACTGTAGTAAATCCCCATTACTTACAGTATTATACATGCAACATATATTTCAAAACATTGCAAAAATGTACATTTATTGTTTCAACCATTGGAATTACATTTATGTTAAAGTAATATTAGCTATATTTTGTAGAATGTCTCTGCAACTATAGTAATAGTCTACAAGTAATTAGTGATCTTGGATCGTAAATATTGAATGTGTGTGTGCGTGCGTGTGTGTGTTTAGCTTGGATTACATTTGATTATTTAATGTTCTTTCTTTCTATTTAGTTTGTTTTTTAGTTTACAAAATACTACGTTTTTTAATGTGAATATGAACAAGTACTTAAAAAAATAAAGATTTTTTGTTTTTTTGTGGCAAGTATAATTTCACATATCAGCACGCATGCATCTATTATGTGCTCTTACTGATATGCAGTCTTTTTGTTGGTTTTTGCACAATAATTTGAAAATAAATGTGACCAAGAGTGTCTTTTCTTGTTACGCTATAATGCAAAGAAGTCAACAAGATGATTTTTTTCTTTATGGTAAGCAGAAAAAAGAAAGTCATAAGTGTTTCAATGACACAAGGCTGTGTATAGATGATAGAACTTTCACCTTTGCATGATATGTCTTGTACTATGCTGGATAAACCTGGGGCTGCTTTTTAGAGACAGAGCAGGATACTTGTGGCAGCAACAACCCTGTTATTATTATATGTAGATTTGTAGTAATTCATACTGTACATGTTCTGTTTGGTTTATTGTTACATGATTTGTTTTCAATCCAAGTCGAGAGATAACATGGTGAAAATGTTGCACTTACAATATGGCGAAACAAGCATATGATGTAATTAATTTTATAATGTGAATAGTGTTGCCTTAAAATGAAAATGCTGTCATGTTCTTATGTGACCTACCTAATAATCACTGTATTTAATGCATGTGTGAGGATAAAAGATCTAACCTTTATAAGAAGTTAGTGCATCAAATGCTTTGGGACTACATTACACCAGTAGTTGCGCTTTCAACTCTATTTGTAGTATGGGCTACAAACAGAAATTGAGCAGTGTGTAAATTTTATTATAAAACCGTTTATGTAAGAGGCAGGAGCTAAAAAGATTTGTGCAAAATTATGAGGGAAAAAATTAACAGCTGCTTAAAAACAGTAAATCATAGTCATAAAAGTATACTGGATTGAGAATGCATGATCTTTGAATTGTGTGTTTGGAATGAATCTAGGAGATTTATAGCTAAAGAGCATCCAATAGTTCCAGTGACAAGCAGAATTCTATGATATACTTCTGATTGCTTTGGTCATCATTCATTTTGTTGCACATTTGTCTCAATGAGTGCCCTTTGACCTGAAGGAAAATGGTGATAAAAGGAGCCTTCATTACAATGGACAGTTACAGCACATAGAAGCCTCTTGGGATTGAGCAAGAATCAATGACAGAAGCCTTTTTTTAGTGAAGAACACAGTGGACCATAAAATCGAGAAAATCTAGAGATGTTTGATTTGTGTATTGGCTTATTTATCAACATTAGTAAATAAAACCAAGTCCAGTTAAACTAGTAAACATTGGTTTCTCATGCTATGCTATTTGTACTATCAGTGCAACAACTATTAATTACACGGTTCTGAAAAGACATTCAGTTTATTTGTTTGTTTGTTTGTTTTTTATTTGCTTGTTTGTACATTGGGCTCTATCATAGATTTGGTGCAATGCACGATACAAATGTCTTTTTTTTCTTTTTTTTTTTGCCCGGTTTTTTAAATAGCAAACGCATTTGTGCCCATTTATGCACCCATGGGCATGCTGGTCTGAAAAGGAGGTGTTAAGGCACATTGTTAGCATGTAGCTATTTTAAGGCAACTGATAGGTGGGTCCAAAACATGTGTACACATTGCTTATTATACACACAGATGCATAGCAGCAACAACATTTTTTGTAATAACGAAAAATTACTAATTAAATGGTGAAAGACTATTATTGTCTACATAAAGATAAACAATACCTCCTCTCATGCCTTGCTCACATGTGGAAACCTGGTGGAACTCGGCTGGTTCTATAGATGGTATATTTCCTTACTAGTGAAGCTTTCAGGTTTTCCACCTACAAAGTCCAGAATGTAAATAGCAAATCCTCTATGGTGTGACATCAACTACCTCTTAAAAGGAGTGAGAGATGAGACTTTGACTGGTTTATTGCAAAATGTTATGTCGAAAACCATATCTTAACTCATTAAGAGAATAAAGACAGGCACTTTAGGCCTGAATGTGCCAGAAGTGCTGTTATGCCCCATGTGGCTCAGAGGATGAAAATGGGCTAAACATAATTATGACAAACCTATAATTACTTTAATTCCCCTGAGACGTTAGCTGCTGTGAATCGAAACTTATACAATAATATTAAATAAAAGATGCAAAAGAAACAAACAAGCAAATTAAACAAACTTTTTAGAGGGAAAGAAAATTCAATTCAATTCATCTTCATTTCTATAGCACTTTTACTATGTAGATTGTGTCAAAGCAGCCTAACATAGAAGATTATACTAAATTGAAACTGTGTCATTCTAGTTTTCAGAGTTTAAGTGTTTAGTTCAGTTTAGTGTGGTTTAATTATCACTGCTGAAAGTCCAAACACTGAATAGCAAATCCATCGATGCACAGCTCCACAAGTCCTCAAACATGCAAGCCAGAGACGACAGCAATGCACTCTAATAAATAGGGGGCTATTTTTTGTACCAAATCTTGGGTTGAGGCATTTGGGTAATTTTGGGGGGTTATTTTCAGAGTCTTGGGTAGTTTCAACCTAGCTCCTTGTGTCAAATCAACTCACAGCAGGGGCTGACTGAGATACCACATATTTTTATATTTATATATATATATATATATATATATATATATATATATATATATATATATATATATATATATATATATATATATACTAATTTATTTAATTGCAGTGAAAATAGTGTAGCATAAAATTTCTTGCCTTTTTAGATTATTAAAATTAAATTTATGCTCATAGCAGCCCTTAGTCAGACCTTTTAAATTTTCAAATTTCTTACTACCAGTTTGTACAGTACATTTGTATTTTTTTGTATTTGTACATTGTTTGTATTTAACATTAACCTTATATGATTTTAGTCCACAAGATCACTCGAGTAAACCGTATATTGTCGCATCATCAAGGGTGTAGTCACACTAGGGCTAGGCGATCTGTATCGTGCCTGCTGCCCGGTTCTTTTGATTGCGAGTCCCCGTTCTGCCGCTGAGGGCGGTTCGTTTCGCTGGCCATTGCCCGGTAAAGAGGTGGGCTAGAGCGTGCTTTACGTAAAGTTTGAGCACTTAACCCCACCCGAGTGCTGAACTGGTAATGTACATTGTCTGGAACTGGTTGGTTAAGAAGCTGCAAATTCCTAGCTGAACTGCAACTCACATTTAACCTTACGATGGTCCCGATAAGCACACGTGAACATTTTTTTGTGACAAAAGAAAAACATCATCAAAAGGCTAGAGAGAGCGAATCGTCACCGCAAAACAAACTACTCAAAACAATGAACCATAAAGCAATGTTTATTATTTGAATATCACTACTGCTTTCTGCAGAAACGATCATAACAAAATAAATAACCCTTTTGGGTGTGATGCCTTAACTATGAATAAATTACAATGTGATTTGAGGTAAAACAAGTGATTTAAAACCAGATTCATTCATTTATTATTTATTTAGCTACAGTAGCTATTAAACAGCATTTTAATTTGTTGAGTTGTGTTCTTGGCGGGACTCATGGGTGGAGAATAGTGATATCAATTTAAATAAAATATTATTATAAGTATAAGTATAGTTAACATAAATATAAAAAATAAGCTTCTTTCTAAAGAAATTTGTGAATTATTTCCTCAAGAATGGAGTTTTATCATTCTGAGTTTATTCAACTCTTGTGAGTATGAATGCATTTTTTTGCATTGATGTAATAAAACAATGTTTTAATCCAGATTTTAATTCAGACTCACACTAAACTGGCCACAGCCTTTAGCTCAAGGTAAAAACTTGTCTCATCTGGCATGTCTATCTCTTTTTTTTAATTGCTGCTATGCCCATTGCTTATATCACTGTGGAAATAAAAACTTTGTTATCAGATACTCTCCTGTATGTGCACTATTTAACTGAGTTTAGAACATAATCTAAATGAAATTAAATGATGTTAAATATGATTATGGGATTTAATATATAAAATAATTCTGTTTTTAAAATAAAAAAACTAATTTTTATTTTTAATAAATACCTTATTTTACAAGCTAAAACTCATGTTATGTCAAAAAAAAATTTGTGGGATACTGAAAGGAGAAATGATGGTTGAATACTGCATCATAAATAAAATCTTGCTGAAATGAAGTTCTGTATTTATGTTCTAATGAAAATCTAAAATAAAATCAGTTTTTTTATTTAATATGGTTAATTTAACCCCTGATGTGTTCTGTTCCATATTTACCCAGCAGTAAGTAAATACCTTGTGTTTTTTAGCAGGTGAGGAAAAAACTTCACCAACTGAAAGTGAAGGAAAAAACCATCAAGAGAAACCAGGCTCAGTTCGGCATGACCATTTCTCCTCAACCCAAACATCTTGTGCAGAGCTGCAAGTTAGACAACAAAGGCTGGAGAATGTTGGATGTCCATGGTGAAGAAGCTGCAGGTGGGGGTCAGTGGGTGGTGTACAGGCTGGCCCCTCAGGATCAATGAGACGACTCGTCTGTCACTGGGGTCTTACAGGAATCAGTCTAATGTTCTCCACTCCTCCATGACCACCACAGCTGCTCAGGATAGGCCTGGTCCAGGATTATGGAAACCTCTGGAATAATATAAGCAGATTAACATAGGCGCAGATGTCAAAGATTGTTAGTCCTTTGTTAGATAAAGGACTAACAATCCTTAGAGGATTTGTATTTTCAAAGCATTTGCGTTTTATGTGTACGCTAATGCAAAAAAACATGTGCCTTTAATCTAGTTTTAAACTGACAGAGTGTGTCTGCTTCCAGAACTGTGCTAGGAAAGCTGTTCCAGAGTTTAGGTGCCAGATATGAGAAAGATCTACAACCTACAGTTGATTTTTAATATTCTGGGAATAATCAACTGTCCCGAATGAATTTAGCGTAGTGAATGTGAGAAGCAATAATACACCAGTAGCTCCCTCAAATACTGTAGAGCTAAGGGCCGTTTAGGGCTTTGTAGGTAGTCAATAACATTTTTAATTTATACAATTTTACAGTTTTTCTTAGTGGCTTTGGTGCATTTCTCACAACACTATTTACATTTGCATAACAGTTAATGCATTTCTCAAAACAATTAGCACAAGCTGCAAAACCTAGTTGAAAACCTCCAAAAGCATGTCACTTTCTCAAAATGGATAGCTAATTCCACAAAAGCAAGTATTAATGTCAATGAAAGTGTCAAGTGTCATCAAGAAGAAAAGTCCTGACACCGTGGTTTATTAACAAGATAGTCATATGGCTTTTTCATGTTTTCATTGTGACAGTTTACTCTGTACATCTTTCCAATGCAAAAAAGTCAGATTTTGTTGGCACTTCCTGCAAATGCTCAAGACAGCACTGTACAGTACTATTTGCACAGCCATTTGAAAACTACAGTAAAGTTAGACATCACTGCATTTAATGAGGCATCTGAGTACAAGACATTGAATATGTGTTTCACTTTTGTGCTTTTGCTCTTTACAATTCTAATTTATTCACAGCATTGTGCAAAGGAATAAATACACCCTTATTTACAACAAACATAAACTTCATTTGGGTAGAGCTGTGCACAACTTTAAACAATATTGCAGTACATTTGGGAAGTGAACCTACAACATACACATGTCTGTAAATCCTTCATGAAATTATTCGATTTAAAAGACATTTTAAGAAAAAAAAAGATTTTTCTAATATATTTGCTTGACAGATTTTGACAACTGTTTCAACATTTTGTATGTAATGAATCAAGTAATGAAATGAGGACTATTAGTTTTAAATGGAATGACTATTCAGCATTCACAAGTTTAGTTAATTTTGACTGAAATTACAAAGCAAATTATAATGTTATAAAGCAGAGAGTTGTATGAAGCAACTTTGAAAAACTGTAATAGGGAGCCAATGCAATGATGAAAGAACTGGAGTAATATTAGAACCAGGGGAGTGACACTGACGACGAGGGTGAGGATGCAAATGCAGGGTTTTATTTAGCAGGATGGTCGCGGGGGCAGCAGTCTGGGGATAGGGAAGTCTGGGGTTCTCTCCTAAGACTGCTGCCCCCGCAACCCGGCCCCGGAAAAACTGCAGAAGATGAATGAATGTCAGGCAAGCAATAATCAACACACGAGCAAACAGGTATATGTGGGCAATCTAGAGTCGTAGTCAAATTAACAACCAGATGGTTACAAGGCAGGCAGCAAACAGGATTAAACAAAGAAACAAGGCAACGATCAAAAACACTGCAAGGGCAGACAAAGGAAACACGTTGTAATGTCACTATAACAGATAACAAGACTCAGCAACAGTGTTTGTGTTTAAGCAGTACTTATAGTCCATGAATCTAGGGATGCACCAATCCCAATACTTAGATCGGATATTGGTTTGATACCGCATATTTTTGCTGGATCGGGTATCGGTCAGCTGGCTATGATCCAAATCTAATCTTGCGCTATATTCTGTGTTTATAAGCCAACTAAGCCATTAATGTAGCCAATAATAAGCCACAAGAACATTGTCATGTAGGCCTACTACATCCCAAATGTTCTGAAGCCATTCTACAGTTTAATGTGAAGCACAAATGAATATTCACGTGTTTAAATTCATGTTCAGTTCAGCGCTTCCCGCAGCTGCGCCTGTCAATCATTCTCCATTCATTCTGCATTCAAACTGCTTGTCGCATTTAAGACAACAGGAAAAACTTTATCCAAGACTATTTGTTCCTGCTAGTGTAAATAATTAGTGAAGAAATTCATTTAGTTTTGCATGAAATGGGTTCATTTTGACCAGCAGCAGTAGCTCATTTCATTGCTGTTTCTACATCATGTTGCGCTGTGTCTGCTAGATATATCGGCACTGGTGGGAGGCGTACGCCTTAGTGCCACCACCAGTGCCGATATACAGCCATATCGCACTGCTACTCGTGTGATATTGCTCATATATCACTCTAACCTAAACCTTCACATTCTGCACCGGTTCCATCTTTGCTCCTGCAAACTCTCTCTTGTTACCATTTTTATATCACTTTCCATTCAGCCGCAGGTTATGGCTTGGATCTTTATTGCCTTTTGGGAGGTTCATCAATACGCGGCTGCTGTCCCCAGCTTATTAAGGCATCTTTGGGAGTTCTCAAGATCTACCTGAGCTCAAACTCCCCTCTTGCCTTGCAAACAGGAAAGAGCCTCGGTCTCGAGGATCTTATGAGCTCAGGGCTCTCTCCTGGAACAGCATGCCAAACAAGCTTTATTGCTCTCTATTTTGACACAGACAGACATTGAAATGCAAAAATGTTTAGAACTTTATCAGACATGGCACGATGCAGAGTCTTAACATCTCTCTGCAAAAGATAATAGGTGTTGATACTTCTATACCAGCTCTGCTACTTAACTCTCCAGTTTAGTCATATTGCTAACTTACTGTTGTTGTGCTTGATGCTTTTCTCCAGTCTGACTCTAAACTGCATGGATATGAAGCACGTAAAAAATAACATAAATTGTTTGCTTTGGTGAACTGATTTGAACTGCCAAAATGAAGTTAAAAAATAGTTTTGGCCTGAATTTGTTTTTATGTAATTTCAATTCTTTTTTTCAATTTCTTTTGAAGTATACCAGGCCTTTAAGTGAATTTTCACCATGTGCTTTAGACCATGTGCATAGATAGTTAAAATAGATCTCGTTAATCATCTTATTTTCCTAAGATTTAGACTATTCTGATCTTGTTCTCAGTATTTAGAATTTGGTTGGGCTTTATGAACAAGTTTGGTATTTTGCCAAATCATATTTAGACATTGAAAAGCATGTCTTTAAGAAACGTCCACAAATTAAATAGGCTGGCTTAATAATAATAATAATAATAATTATTATTGCAGAGAGCTGCCAGCCTGTTGTCTTACTGCCTTATAGAGCAGTAACCCTAAAGGCAGTGTTTTTGCACCAAGGTAGCTCACATAACTGATTTCAGACAGACTTCTGAAATAGCATAACAATTTAATCATGTACAACTAAGATAGAGTTAGGTGATATCCTGCTTTTATATGGTTGTTTTTGCAATAAATATATGAGACTACACTCCTGCTTATTTAAATCTTTTTCAGGAATAGGTGCTCCAAAATATTTCCGAAAGTATGCATGTTTATGAAATTATTCATATTAATAAATATACACAAGGGCGACGCAGTGGAGCAGTACGGAGTGCTGTCTCCTCACAGCATAATGGTTGCTGGTTCGAGCCTCGGCTGGGTCAGTTGGCATTTCTGTGTGGAGTTTGCATGTTCTCCCTGCCTTCACATGGGTTTCCTACGGGTGCTCCGGTTTCCCCCACAGTCAAAAGACATGCGGTACAGGTGAATTGGGTAGACTAAATTGTCAGTAGTGTATGAGTGTAAATGTGAGTGTATGGATGTTTCCTAGAAATGGGTTGCAGCTGGAAGGGCATCCACTGTGTAAAAACATATGCTGGATAAGTTGGCACTGTGGCGACCCCAGATTAATAAAGGGATTAAGCCGAAAAGAAAATGAATGAATGAAAATATTTGCAAACTGTTTAATGGAACAACCAAATGCATTGGAGGACCTCGCTCCTCATTAAACAACGCAGAAATGGGGTACGCGGCGCTTCACAAAGGGAAGAGAAGGTGTCCTATAAAGTGTCGATATGTGATGAGTTGGGAGTGAGAATGTGTTGGAAAGGGATGTGGAAGGGCATATGCAGCTTTGTTGAAGGGCGATGGAACATCCCTGCATTCAATGAACAACTCCAATAGATAATCTTCCCAGACCAATGTCATCATCATATGTCATTATAACCCTGTGGTTATGAAGGACTACTCATTTCATTCACTAGCAGTAGCAGCTATAGTATGATTTTTTGATCTGTCTCAGATCCTTCATGAGTCAAAAAACTATTTTAAAATTTGATTATTTAATAAGAGACCAACTGGTGATTACTAACTTTGGAATTGGCAGATGATTGGTGTTCAAATCATTCTAAAAAGTCTCTATTTCTTGGGAAATTATTAGGAATGTCAATATGGATAGCACACACCTTACCTTTATTGCTTTTTCTGTAAAACAAAATAAATTTAAATGCATGGAAATTAAATTGACTCAGTTAAAAAGTTAGAATATAACCTGTTACTAAAAAAGGTAGGTTGAAGAGGTCTTAATTTTAATTTCTATTTTCAGACATTTGTCAATATTTAGAGATTTTCACTTTAACCACATTTTATGTAACAGCTTTATTTTATAATTCCTCAATTACCTCAAAATTCTACAAACAATATTACATAATAAATGACAATGCCATAGATGTTTGTTTGAAATATGTAAATAAATAAATGTGCTTTTTTAAAATCACATTTATAAAACTTTTTACTGCCTTTGCACCTTTGGCGCTAATTCCAGTCTCAGGTCTTTTTGAGTATGATGATACAGGGTTGTCACATTCATTTTGAGCAGATTGTCCCATTTTTGTATTATAATTTTTTATTTATTTATTTTTGCAGTACCTCTTAAATTCCATCAGATTGGATGAGAAGTATCTGCGCACAGCCACTCTTAGATCTATCAGAGATGCTTGTAGAGAGTTTGTATGTTTGATAGCCAGTCATTTGTTATCTTGACTGTCTGCTTAATGGGTTTTTTTTTCTGTAATTTTTGGCATTTCTATATTCATCTTCATGTCCAGTTTCCTCCAGACAGGATGCTTGGATTTTAGATCAAATAGTTATGTTTGGATTTTAACAGACCAAAGAATTTTGTCAGACTTTTGGGAGCTTTTCAGGTACTTTGGACAAACTCTCTGAGCATGCTGTCATGGAGTTTAAAGATTCTACCGTATACTGCAGCATGGTGGAGAAGGTTCTCTTGTCATCGCAGAGAAATACAGCAAAGAGTGATCGTTTGGTTTTTAGTCACCTCCTTGACTAAGGTTCACTCTGATTCCTAATCTAGAAAGAGTCCTGGTAGTTCCAAACGTCTTTCATTTAAGAATAATGGAGGCCACTGTGCTTACTGAGACTTTCAATGCTGTAGAAACTTTTCTGTATTTATCCTCAGATCTGTACTTCAGGTGTTTGAGATCTACAAACAGTTCCTTCAACTTCATGGCTTGTTTTGTGCTCTGATTTGCTCTGTTGACGTTAGAGCCTTATATACAGTAGATGGGTGTATGCTTTTACAATTCATGTCCAATAGTCAATATTTATTATTAATGGATATTTCCACAATAATTACTCAACAACCCTCTTACTTATGATTGGCTGAAAAGTTTTTTGTGACTTGGTCTCACTTTTGTCAAAAGCACCTTTATCATATTGCTTAGTAAACCTTTACTGAAACAATGACTAACCAAATTAAAACATGTGGGAATTAGAATCAAAGAAAACAAATTCAAAGAACAAATTAAAACATCGGTGCTCAGTCATGCTCCTGGAGGCCCACTATTCTGCAAATTTCTGCAAACTTCTACCCTAATCAAACACGTCTGAATTATCTAATCTTACTGGGCATGATAAAATTTCTAGGAAGAGAGACCATGGACAAAACCACGATGGAGCATTGGTTGAAGTGCTGGGTTTGCCACAGCTCTGCACAATGACAAAAATGTCCAAGCAGGTGTGAGTTGGAGCTGGAATCTAGACATAGCTTTGGCCCTCCTCCATAAAGTTAACCTCCACTCCACAGCTGCCCTGTCCTGACCTATTCATGCATCTCTAAGGACCGAGCTGTCCCGGGAGAAGCTTGCTAATATACAGAATTGGACTCAAGGCCTTCTGGGCGTTCAAAGCATTTGCAGACCTGGACAGATTTGTCCAGCCCATCACCCCCTTGTGGTGCAAAAGGGATTCATTCTCCCTATGAGCTATCAACCAAGGCTGAACCTGGACGGGGGCGTCCCGCGAGTCACTTTTAACACACAAGGCAGGGATAGTTTGTCCCAATTGGAACGTAGCCAAGGCAGAACCTGGACGAGGGCATCCCACGTGACACTTTTAACACACAAGTTAGGGCTAATCTGTCCCAATCGGAACGTAGCCAAGGCAGGACCTGGACGCAGCAGGCATACAGCGTTGAACTAAGAAGACAGGGCTCATTTTTGTCCCCACTGAATTTACTTTTACCACACAGATAATAAATAAAAGGAATAATGAAGACACTGAACACCATTTGACCGTTAAGTTGTACAATATTTATTCAGGACGATTCAGAGTCTTCTGTTTGTTCGAGCGGGCGAGCGCCCTGGCTTTTCCCCCTGGCAGGGCGCCATGGCAGCGTCCTCCTGCTGGTTCCCTCCTGGAAAAGAGACACATAAAGGGCAGTTAGCCAATGCCACACGTTCTGCTGTCCACGCCAAAGAGAATGTGATTTTTACCAGGGGAGAGACGGAAGTCTCTGTCCTCTTGCGCCCTTTCCGCGGGGGGCTTTCAGTGCCCGCTGCCTCCCCATCCTCCTCCTCCTCCTCCTCCTCCTCCACCAGGGCCCTTTCAAAGAGTCTGCGGCGCTCGCGTGCTTGGAGAGGTCCGAGGTGAAGTGCGTAGAACTTATCTGAGGTTGAAGTGTCATGGCACATGAATTGCGCCACCTTGCGGCGATCCTCTGAAGAGTGTGCATTCTTTTCCTGCGTCGGAGAGAGACAGAAGCTTGATTAGGATCGAAGCCGCCGCTGGTAGTTACAGGGGCGTCACAATGGCTACTCACATGGGTCGCGATTGCAGTGCGTACGTCAGTAAAGGTGGGTTTGCCTGGAAGGCCCATACTGAGCCAAGCAGACTGAAAGTACTTGTTCAGGGTCCGACAAGGACTGGCTCTGGAAGTGAAAAAGAAATAGGTAGCCTGGCTCCCTCCGCCAAAAACCTGCGGAACCAGCTGTATTCCTCCCTGTTTAGGGACAGCTGAGCCGCCCCAAAGGCTCTGTTTGTTTTGTGAGTGGTAATCTGCCATCAGAGAACAAGCAGTGAGTGAGTGAGTGAGTGAGAGAGCATGCTACTGGTGACCCCCACCTTACTTGCGCCATACTCACGTTAATGACATAAGCAGACTCGTCGGGGCTTCTGGAGGCCTCTTCAACCTCCTGGATTGTGAGATTCTGGAAGACTCCACAGCGGTGCCCAGAGATGGAGCCATAGAAGCGCCACTGTTGCCTAGTGCTTGGGTTGGATTCGAGGCTATCTGGTGAAGGACATTAGACAGATTAGACCACCGACGGTTCTATTTCCTCTCTGGGTCACCAACAGCTCTTGGCTGCTGGTGACCTGTTCTCCGGGGCACCAGCAGCTCAACCAAGAGCTGCTGGTGGCCCGGAGAGGAAATGTTCGTTTCTTCTTCAGGGGCACCAGCAGTTCTTGGTTCACCAGGCCACGTCTGTCTGCCCCCCTTCCCACCGGAAGGCGGGGCAGAGGGGCAGACAGACGTGGCTGGATGAACCAAGAACTGCTGGTGCCCCTGAAGAAGAAACGAACATTTCCTCTCCGGGCCACCAGCAGCTCTTTGTTCATCCAGCCACGTCTCTCTGCCCCCCTTCTCCCCGAATGAGTCCCATTGGCGGGGGAGAGGGGCAGACAGACGTGGCTGGATGAACCAAGAACTGCTGGTGACACAGAGAGGAAATTAAACCTAGGCCACCAGCAGCCGTTGGTTCATCCAGCCACGTCTGTCTGCCCCCCTTCCCCCCCGAATGAGTCCCATTCACGGGGGAGAGGGGCAGACAGACGTGGCTGGATGAACCAAGGGCTGTTGGTGCCCCGGAAGAACGAACAGGGGGAATCACTGGAACGGCGGAAGGGCTTGCTTACCTAGCAGGGCGGGAATTTTCCTCCCAGCGGTCCGGTGACAGCGCACCAGGCTGGCCTTGGGGATCAGTCGGCTTTCCTTCGCCTGCTTGGTCCTTACCTCGTGCACGACGACACGCCGGCGTATGCCGCGGATGAGGGCTCTGACCTCCCTTCGAATCAGAACCAGAGCCGTGCTGGAGAGCTGACAGGCGGCCGGCGGCGTCTCCGAGAGGTAGTCCAGGAACTGAGCCACGTTCTTCAGGTAGTGCTGCCTGGTGGGCTCGGCCATGCGCGTCTGACCTAGCAGGGCGGCCCACGCTCGGATTCGGGCTGGTTGGTTGAGGAAAAGGAAGTCCCCTGGCTCCGCGGTGCCCCTTGCCATGTAACCAAGGAAGGCTTTGATTCTCCCCAGCTTCGAAGTGACGTTGTTCCGCAGGCGGGGGGTGGGCTCGCTGCCCAGTTGGTATCCTTCGAACTCCCCCAAGAGAAGGTCTGTGGAACGAGCACAACCAAGAGTCAACTTCCCCGAAGCCACACACCCAGCAGAGCGACAGTGACGTGCCTGAAATATACTCAACTCAGCGCGGGGACGTGGTCCGGGAACGGGTAGGCAGTGGGTTCCAAAGCCTCCGGAGGCTCGGGGGGCGTCGGACCTCCGGCCGCCCCTCGCCCGGGAGGCGGTGGTGCAGGAGGCGACCTGGTTCTCCTGGCCCTCTTCCTCCTCCTTCTCCCCCCTTCTCCCTTCCTTAGCTCCCGGTAGAGGCGTGTGATTTGGAGCAGGGTGGACCGCATCTTGGTAACCTGTTTCCCCAGGTCCGTGAGCTGAGCCTGTATGCGCTCGGTGGCGCGCCTGCAGCCGCGGTCGGCGCACGGGCGGCCGGCCTCTGGGTCCTCCGAGTCCCGCTCCCCCTCGGAGGACGATGCTAGCTGGGACACGACAGGGATTGCAGGCTGGGTGGACCGCAGCCACTGCAACTCCCGAGCTACTTTCCGGCGTTTCGCCCTCCCCATGGCCTCTTTCCTTCCCGAGGTCGAGAGCTCCGCGTGCTGCCTCAAGTGCCTGTCTAGGCGGGCTGGCGTCCGGCGACAGCCCGGGACCGGGCACGGTGTCTTCCGTGTGTCCACGCGGCCGGCGGCCAGCGCGAGCAGCAGCCGCTTCTCGTCCGAGTTGGCCACCTTGTGAACGGCCGTCAGGTGAGGCGCAAGCCGGCTGTAGACGTTGAAGCATAGGGCACATTCAGCCATGACCGTGCTAGAGCCAATGCAGAGGGGGAAAGGGGCCCGCACGCCACGTGCGGCGGTTAATAAGCGGCCGGAGGCGGCGTCCACTTCCGCGTCATGACGTTGGTGGACCCGTATTTCTTAAAGGGGAAGGACACCCCCCCGCACCAGGAGGTGTAAGCCGATGCCCTAAGGAGATCCATTCGGTTCAAGCCTTCTTTTGTTACGACTTCTCAAGTAGGGGGGAGAGGGGTGTCCACCTCACTCCCTTCCCCCCTTTTCAAAGGAACCAGAGGGGGTGTCCCGTTAAACAATGCACCCCACCGTCCCTTCATCGTTGCCCCGGTCAGCGGTTCGACACCTCTCTCTCTTGTCACGACTCGAGTTGGGGAAGGGGTGTCCCACCTCACTCCCTATCCCCCCTTCATTTTGCTGTTCTGGCCAGCGGGAGCCTTTCTCGTTCACTTTTTCCACCCCAAAGTGGGGATTGTTTGAGCCCCATCGAACATGCGGCGTTTTTTGGGGGGGAGGGGGCAGCTCCACACGCGCCAGCCGCGGGAGCTTTTGCGACCTGCTACAACCAACATGGGATACGCACCAACCATCGAAAGGGGGGTCCAGACAGCCCGTAACCCCGGCACCACTGACCCTGGCACGTTTCACCTCGCCGGAGTCCACTAGCTTCCCCTCCCAACCAACCACCCTCACTCCCCCGGGAGCAGGGTAGGCTGGGGTGGGGGTCAGCCGGGAGCCAGCAAGGATAAACCCAGGGGGTGGGCGGCGTTGCGGGCGGACGGACGGGATGCAGACGCACACACTCGGGCGGGGGTAGAATCGAAGCCCACACCAGCTCGTTCCCTACGCTGCACCTGGGGCCTCGATTCACCACGTCGGGTGACTCGACCGAACCCACCGAACATCCCCCAGCCCTCGCAGGGCGAGGGGCGTGGGGCGGGGGCATGGGCCGAGTATCGGCGCGGGGGAAACGGAGTCCATGGGGGGCGGGCTGGCGGGCGGGCTGAGCAGCAGACAAGCTCTGGGTCATTTAGCCAGACGGGCCATTTGGGTCCTTTACCCACAGATCAGGGCGGGAAGGGGGGGCGCTGTGTGCGGAGGGACACCCCCACGCCTCCCTGATAGAGCGCCCAGGACGGGGAGGATCTGCCACACCCATAGAGGCCGACCCCATTGGTGCTTTGGGGGGCCTGGGTGGGGGCCTAGCCCCTGGGGCGCCACACTAGCTCCTATCGATCAGTCACCGTGGGGTCTGGCGACTGGACTGTCAGAGACTAAGTCCATATTTCTTCGCCTTCCCCGAAAACCTGATGGCAGGTCAGAGATTGTGGGTCTCGGGCAAAAACCTCCAGGCGCGGGACGTCCCGACAAGTAGGCCGGGAAGGGTGGTCTCCCGTCGGGCATGGTTTGGTGGGCTCGGGCCTGGGTCTAACCAACGCCCCGGTGAGCGCCAGGCATAACGTATTCCTGTTGGACCTTTGGCGCTAGATGCGTAAAGATGTGCCGCTGGTGAACCATTGATGGAGCCGCTGGTGAACCATTGATGGGGCCTCTGAGATCCAGCGGTGGGGGGGGCCTGTGCCCTGCGCGCACTGCCCGAGGTACACACACCCTCCTTGGGGAGCGAGCCCAGCCCCTCTCCCTGGCCTGGGGCCTCTGAGATCCAGCGGTGGGGGGGCCTGTGCCCTTCGCGCACTGCCCGAGAAACACACACCCTCCTTGGGGAGCGAGCCCAGCCCCTCTCCCTGGCCTGGGGCCTCTGAGATCCAGCGGTGGGGGGGCCTGTGCCCTTCGCGCACTGCCCGAGGTACACACACCCTCCTTGGGGAGCGAGCCCAGCCCCTCTCCCTGGCCTGGGGCCTCTGAGATCCAGCGGTGGGGGGGCCTGTGCCCTGCGCGCACTGCCCGAGAAACACACACCCTCCTTGGGGAGCGAGCCCAGCCCCTCTCCCTGGCCTGGGGCCTCTGAGATCCAGCGGTGGGGGGGCCTGTGCCCTTCGTGCACTGCCCGAGAAACACACACCCTCCTTGGGGAGCGAGCCCAGTCCCTCTCCCTGGCCTGGGGCCTCTGAGATCCAGCGGTGGGGGGGGCCTGTGCCCTTCGCGCACTGCCCGAGAAACACACACCCTCCTTGGGGAGCGAGCCCAGCCCCTCTCCCTGGCCTGGGGCCTCTGAGATCCAGCGGTGGGGGGGGCCTGTGCCCTTCGCGCACTGCCCGAGAAACACACACCCTCCTTGGGGAGCGAGCCCAGCCCCTCTCCCTGGCCTGGGGCCTCTGAGATCCAGCGGTGGGGGGGCCTGTGCCCTGCGCGCACTGCCCGAGAAACACACACCCTCCTTGGGGAGCGAGCCCAGCCCCTCTCCCTGGCCTGGGGCCTCTGAGATCCAGCGGTGGGGGGGCCTGTGCCCTTCGCGCACTGCCCGAGAAACACACACCATCCTTGGGGAGCGAGCCCAGCCCCTCTCCCTGGCCTGGGGCCTCTGAGATCCAGCGGTGGGGGGGCCTGTGCCCTTCGCGCACTGCCCGAGAAACACACACCCTCCTTGGGGAGCGAGCCCAGCCCCTCTCCCTGGCCTGGGGCCTCGGAGATCCAGCGGTGGGGGGGCCTGTGCCCTGCGCGCACTGCCCGAGAAACACACACCCTCCTTGGGGAGCGAGCCCAGCCCCTCTCCCTGGCCTGGGGCCTCTGAGATCCAGCGGTGGGGGGGCCTGTGCCCTTCGCGCACTGCCCGAGAAACACACACCCTCCTTGGGGAGCGAGCCCAGCCCCTCTCCCTGGCCTGGGGCCTCTGAGATCCAGCGGTGGGGGGGCCTGTGCCCTTCGCGCACTGCCCGAGGTACACACACCCTCCTTGGGGAGCGAGCCCAGCCCCTCTCCCTGGCCTGGGGCCTCTGAGATCCAGCGGTGGGGGGGCCTGTGCCCTGCGCGCACTGCCCGAGAAACACACACCCTCCTTGGGGAGCGAGCCCAGCCCCTCTCCCTGGCCTGGGGCCTCTGAGATCCAGCGGTGGGGGGGCCTGTGCCCTTCGCGCACTGCCCGAGAAACACACACCCTCCTTGGGGAGCGAGCCCAGCCCCTCTCCCTGGCCTGGGGCCTCTGAGATCCAGCGGTGGGGGGGCCTGTGCCCTTCGCGCACTGCCCGAGAAACACACACCCTCCTTGGGGAGCGAGCCCAGCCCCTCTCCCTGGCCTGGGGCCTCTGAGATCCAGCGGTGGGGGGGCCTGTGCCCTTCGCGCACTGCCCGAGGTACACACACCCTCCTTGGGGAGCGAGCCCAGCCCCTCTCCCTGGCCTGGGGCCTCTGAGATCCAGCGGTGGGGGGGGCCTGTGCCCTGCTCGCACTGCCCGAGAAACACACACCCTCCTTGGGGAGCGAGCCCAGCCCCTCTCCCTGGCCTGGGGCCTCTGAGATCCAGCGGTGGGGGGGCCTGTGCCCTTCGCGCACTGCCCGAAAAACACACACCCTCCTTGGGGAGCGAGCCCAGCCCCTCTCCCTGGCCTGGGGCCTCTGAGATCCAGCGGTGGGGGGGGGCTGTGCCCTGTGCGCACTGCCCGAGGTACACACACCCTCCGGCGGCAAGTGCTGGTTCCAAAGGACCCTCCAGATTTGCACCTAATCACCAGCCGTGCCCGGGCACCCCACTATTAAGCCCGGGGACACTAACTCCTCCAAACCGCATGGATCAGACAGACGTGCTGCTGGTGACCCAACTGGCCAAGACGTACCGCTGGTGGCCCAATCGGTCCTTGGGTTTGTGAATGGGTCACCACCGGCCCTGGGCTCGTGTATGGGGCACCAGCCGGACGTCGTTCTAGCCTCCGTCAGCGATGGGGTCTTATGTTTGCTGCGGGGTGACGGACGCTGGGAGACGGGTTAGCAGCTCAGACATGGACCCCTAGCTCCCCCGGGTTCGAGCGCATCTCCTGGGGCTTCTTTGAACGCCTTTGAGGCCTGGGTCTTTGGCTGAACCAGGGCAGTAACGCGCACCTAGCTCCCCCGGGTTCGAACGCATCTCCTGGGGCTTCTTTGATTGCCTTTGAGGCCTGGGTCTTTGGCTGAACCAGGGCAGTAACGCGCACCTAGCTCCCCCGGGTTCGAGCGCATCTCCTGGGGCTTCTTTGAATGCCTTTGAGGCCTGGGTCTTTGGCTGAACCAGGGCAGTAACGCGCACCTAGCTCCCCCGGGTTCGAGCGCATCTCCTGGGGCTTCTTTGAATGCCTTTGAGGCCTGGGTCTTTGGCTGAACCAGGGCATTAACGCGCACCTAGCTCCCCCGGGTTCGAGCGCATCTCCTGGGGCTTCTTTGAATGCCTTTGAGGCCTGGGTCTTTGGCTGAACCAGGGCAGTAACGCGCACCTAGCTCCCCCGGGTTCGAGCGCATCTCCTGGGGCTTCTTTGAATGCCTTTGAGGCCTGGGTCTTTGGCTGAACCAGGGCAGTAACGCGCACCTAGCTCCCCCGGGTTCGAACGCATCTCCTGGGGCTTCTTTGATTGCCTTTGAGGCCTGGGTCTTTGGCTGAACCAGGGCAGTAGCGCGCACCTAGCTCCCCCGGGTTCGAGCGCATCTCCTGGGGCTTCTTTGAATGCCTTTGAGGCCTGGGTCTTTGGCTGAACCAGGGCAGTAACGCGCACCTAGCTCCCCCGGGTTCGAACGCATCTCCTGGGGCTTCTTTGAATGCCATTGAGGCCTGGGTCTTTGGCTGAACCAGGGCAGTAGCGCGCACCTAGCTCCCCCAGGTTCGAGCGCATCTCCTGGGGCTTCTTTGAATGCCTTTGAGGCCTGGGTCTTTGGCTGAACCAGGGCAGTAGCGCGCACCTAGCTCCCCCGGGTTCGAGCGCATCTCCTGGGGCTTCTTTGATTGCCTTTGAGGTCTGGGTCTTTGGCTGAACCAGGGCAGTAACGCGCACCTAGCTCCCCCGGGTTCGAGCGCATCTCCTGGGGCTTCTTTGAATGCCATTGAGGCCTGGGTCTTTGGCTGAACCAGGGCAGTAGCGCGCACCTAGCTCCCCCGGGTTCGAGCGCATCTCCTGGGGCTGCTTTGAATGCCTTTGAGGCCTGGGTCTTTGGCTGAACCAGGGCAGTAACGCGCACCTAGCTCCCCCGGGTTCGAGCGCATCTCCTGGGGCTTCTTTGAATGCCATTGAGGCCTGGGTCTTTGGCTGAACCAGGGCAGTAGCGCGCACCTAGCTCCCCCGGGTTCGAGCGCATCTCCTGGGGCTGCTTTGAATGCCTTTGAGGCCTGGGTCTTTGGCTGAACCAGGGCAGTAACGCGCACCTAGCTCCCCCGGGTTCGAACGCATCTCCTGGGGCTACTTTGAACGCCTTTGGGGCCTGGTTCGATCAACCGCGAAATCGAAAATTGCACTAAGTCCTTCATATGTGTCTGTTATCGTAAACTCAACGGCAGGTCAGCGAAACTCAGGGACGCCTTACCCCCCCTCCAGGCGCGGGTCATGCCGGGGATAGTGGTCTCTATCCGGGCATGGCTTGGTGGGCTCTCCCCTGGGTCTAACCAACGCCCCCGGTGAGCTCATCCATAGCGTTTGCCAGCAGTCGTTCCAAAGACCCCCCCCCGCTATAGACCCACCATCCCCCAAATGAGTGTTAGTTGTTTCAAACAGCAAAAAAATAAAATCAATGCATTTCGTTTTCAAAATGATTTTTTTTTTACTTTCTCCAGGAAGGTTAAGACGTGCAAGATGGAGACAAGTGGTTGGAGTTAGAAACAAATAAAAAGAGTAACATTGTGTGCAACTTTTTGGTAACAAATCTTAGTTTACAATAAGGATTGTTGCTCCCCTAATGCATCTTCATCTGCTAACTGGAAGGTATAACTAAAAACATTATATACTGTAACACATGAAAGAATTAAGTTCCGTTACCAAATTAACTATTCCTGTGTCTATACCAAAGGATCCGCTTCTTTATTTGTTTGAACTCGGTTAAATTTAACAAATTCTCTTTGGTTATTTGATCTAAAATTTGTTGTAGAAGTTCCACTAAAGAAGTTCTTTACATTAACTGTACTATTAAAATTGATATGTTGACTTCTAAATAGAATGATTAATCAGAAAAATTATTGTCATAATAACTACATAATTAACAAATGGAATTTCAAATTCTTGGCCACTCATTTTGTGCCTTTCTCTGGTCGTGTGCAATGCTTGAAATTAGCTAGTTAAAGCCATTATTGACAACCATTCTGTGGGCTGTCACTAAATAAATGTAGTGGGCACTACACTGCATTCTTATTAGCTAAGTATGTTTGGGAGCTTGGCAAATTGGACACTAATGAAGGACACATAAGGACAGACTATTGTTAGTCCACTGCCAACAAGAGGCATGAGGTTTCTATACAATAGTCAACATTTGAACTTGATCAAAACATTTCATCAAAGTTGTCCTAAAACAATTAAGGACAATTTTAAAAAAACTTTTTTGGTCGACTTCATATGTTGACTACTGTACATTATTAAAAAAGACTTGGCAGTGCTGGAAAAAGCCAGCAGGATGGACATGAAAAGACAGATATGATCTGAGAATGTCAGACCATATTGACAGAAGGTAACAGGCAGTGGAGACACTGAGAATAGGTCTTGACCTGCCAGGGAGCTTCTTCCATTATGTTGTTTTGCTTAATGTAAACCAATAAACCTGGCTAACCTTGTATCTCCAGTCAATGCTTATTTAGAATGCCATTGATTAACAGTTCTGGTTATTGATCATGTTGTTGTTGCAGGTTGAGGAATCCCATGGCACTTGATGGTGGGTCAGGAATAGTCTGTTGTAAATGGGCCCTATGTTGTACCCAATTTAACACTTAAATAAAACTGCCCAAATGTTTACATTCTCTCAGTTTATTAAAGTAAACATTACTTGTTGTTGTTTTCCCTTTTTAAAATGTGAAATGTAAAAAATAATATCAGTACATATCAGTAAACTGTCAATCAATTTTGTAATATGCTGAATACCCTTGCTGCCAATCAATGAGGTTATTACCTTTTTATTCACAAAAAAAAAAAAAAAAAAAAAATATATATATATATATATATATATATATATATATATATATATATATATATATATATATATAATTATTTAATGAATTGAAGCATCAATGGGATTACATTACATTCACAAAGTGCATCCGGAAAGTATTCATAGCGCTTCACATTTTCCACATTTTTACAGCCTTATTCCAAAATGTATCAAATTCATTTTTTATCAGAATTTTACACACAATACCCCATAATGACAATGTGAAAAAATATATATATTTTTTAATTGTTGCAAATTTATTGAAAATAAAAAAAAAACCTGAAAAACCACATGTACATAAGTATTTACAGCCTTTGCTGTGAAGCTCTAAAATGAGCTCAGGTACATTCTGTTTGATCATTCTTGAGATGCTTCAGTAGCTTAATTGGAGTTTACCTGTGGAAAATTCAGTTAATTGGACATGATTTGAAAAGTCATATACCTGTCTATATAAGGTCCCAGGGTTGACAGTGCATGTCAAAGCACAAACCAAGCATGAAGACAAAGGAATTGTCTGTAGACTGCCGAGACAGAACTGGAAGACTAGTCAGGATAGAGGGAAAGATGAATGCATTAATGTACAAAGACATGCTGAATGAAAACCTGCTTCAGAGTGCTCTTGACATCAGACTGGGGTGACGGTTCATCTTCTAACAGGACAATGACCCAAAGCACACTGCCAAAATATCAGTGGAGTGGCTTCACAACTCGGTGAATGTCCTTGAGAGCCCTGACCTTAATCCCATTGAACAATTCTTGAGAGATCTGAAAATGATTGCACACTGTTGCTTCCCATCCAACCAGATAGAGCTTGAGAGGTATTGCAAAGAGGAATGTGCAAGAAATCTCAAAGACAGGTGTGCCAAGCTTGTGGCATCATATTCAAAAAGACTTGAGGCTGTAATTGCTGCCAAAGGTGCATCAAGAAAGTATTGAGCAAAGCCTGTAAATACTGATACTTATGTGATTTTTCAAGTTTTTTTATTTTTAATAAATTTGCAACAATTTCCAAAAATCTTTTTTCAAGTTGTCATTATGGGGTACTGTGTGTAGAATTTTGAGGAAATAAATGAATTGAATAAGGCTGTAAAATAAAAAAATAAAAAATGTGGGAAAAGAAGCGCTATGGATACTTTCCGGATGCACTGTATACACTGTACTTTTAATTTTAACTAAGCCAGCTCAGGGGCTTACATTAAACTGTCATTCCATTATAAAATCTGATTTGTTTCAAAATAATAATCTTTACTGCCTAATTGAAATACAAATAGAGTGGTTTCATGTTGGACAAGAAGCACTGCATATAATTACAATGTTCAATACCTTGTCTTTAAAATATGGACTTTTTTTATCACAGTATTTTCAGTTTCTGCACATGCCTGCTTCTCACAATGGTGCTTGCATTTAAACAGTCTTTCATGTTGTTGCTTGAACAACTAAATTAATGCTGAAGTTTATGTCAGTGATAGTATTTTAATTAAATTACATTGTCAATGCTGTAAAAGGAATGCTATGACAATGAATAGTCAGATAACCCTTTCACTGAAAGTTATCAGTGGCTGACAAACACTTGCTGTGCATACAGCCCTTTTATTAGTTTTGAACAAAAGTACACTTTTTGTGCTTTGAAGGCTCCCTCTTAAGGAGGGGCTCTGTTAATACACAATACACACACTGTATTATCAGGATATAAAAAAGGGGTTACTTTAAACAAGTTTAATATTAAAAATATATCAATATTATTGACATATTCAAAGTAAACAAATGTTTAGCCATATTAAACTCCAAGTAATAACAATTACAATAGGTAATTTTACAATAAAGTCTCATTAGTAAATGTTAGTTAATGGACTAAATTCAACAATGAGAAAAGGCCAGATTTAATATTATTTTGAAAATACAACTCGATTTTTGATATTAACTCAATTTAATAAAACAATTTGACTTGTAATCAGATTACGACTCTAATGCACTATTAGGCATTAACTTATTACCATCACCTAAGATTAATAAAAGCAAAGTAGTTTTCATTGTTAGTTCCGTTAAATAAACTAATGCGAACTATTGTAGTTTTATTGCACAATGTAAACATACAAGAGCCCTATAAATAATTACAAAATTTTCTATCATTATTTCAGCATGTAGTAGACCAGATTAACATTTGAAAGTGTTAAAGTTTAAACTATTAAACCAACCGATTATTCCAAACTTCAAGCATTTTGTGATGTTTGTGCTGTTACATCTGCAAATACTATGAATATTCTTTAAAAGCACTCTGAAAGTTTAAATATTAAATAATTATTCATAGTATTTTAAAATGCCCATGATATCAATGTTTTGCACATTCTTTATCACAATATACTGTATATTGGTGTATGTCTTATCCCAAAAGATCTAGGCCAGTTTGTTTTCTCATATCATGATTACCTTAGCCAATTGGCAAAACAGACATAAATATTTACAATTTAATTTTAATTGATTGCAATTTGTTGATTTTATGAACCTAAAAGCCCTGAGATCATTTTTAGTTTTTTATTACTTAAGGAATTCTGCAAAACTATATTTAAAATAAAAAGTTTATAAAACGGTTCTGATGTAAGGAGAGAAGGGCCTGTCTGAGTTTTTGTCATGCTAATAAATAATGGAATGAGCTTGCTCATGTATGCAAAATGAGGCACTCAAGCAATGCACATTGACTAAAGGGGAAGTGCCCCTCCATAATGAGACAGAGATGAGATCTATAAAGTCAGAGGTCTAAGATGACTCAAGGGCCAAGGTCAACACCTCAGAATACAAGCTCCACAAAACCTCCTTACAGAGCACAGCAGTTTGTTAAATGGCACTGCTAAACAGAGAAGACGCAGAGAGAGACATGTGACATAAAAAAAAGCCAGACCTTACACTAGTACAGCTAAGAGGATGACAACAAAGAGGCCAAAAATGTGGGGATGTGTCAGTTTGCTTTGAGATACAAATATGTTAAGTAAGATTTAGTTTACTATGGTAGCAAGTGTGCTACTGGTTTATATTTAAAACATGTTTTATTATTATTTATACTTTTTCCCCCACAATGATTCAACTGTACCATAAGTACTTTTTTTAAAAGTCATAGTTGTTTACAGGCCTGTAGACTTTACTGTAGTTCACTTTTTCCCATTTCTCTTCACTTGAACTCTTCATTGTTCAACCTTAGAAGCAACAGTAATAACAGTATTTCAACTGAAAACAATATAGTCAGTGCTTCATCTAAATAACACAGATACATAATTTCAGAGGCAGAATGGGCAAAGCAGTCGATTGGCATGAATCATTCATTGGCACCCAGCACCAGAGCAACTGGCAAAAAAAAAAAACATTTGAATTACTTATAATGTGTCAACTGTGTATTGCATTTGACCAATAGATGGCACTGTTACAAAGTTTACATGGTGTGGTCATGACAGGTAATAATGACACCACAATTTTGTTTCAATGTGTTAAGCATTGCAGAGAAACAACCTCAGATGTAGTTTAACATCATACCAACAGTGCAGTTTTTTTCAGTGCAGTAAACAAAAAATGGTTCATCTATCGACACATGTTCTAAATTTGCAGCATGATCCAAAGATAATCTGATTCAGGAAGATTGGCTGATTGTTGCATAATTTATGTTTGTGCTGTCAGCAAGACCCAAGGAATAATTTGAGACAAAAAATAAAAAAATAAATAAGGACATGCAATCAAAGGTTATTACATTTTTTATGCTTCATTTGTAAAAGTTAATTAATGATTTATAATTATTAACCAGTGGGTGGTGCTGTTACCAAATGTGCAAGATGTGGTCAATCTGGGGGAAAGGTCTGCATTTCCAAATAAATTTCCAAATAAATCGCGGGAGCGGTCGGTAACGGGTTTAATTTGGGACGGGAGCGGGCTGTCTAGCAATATCGCTCCCGACTCCCGAGCGAGCACGCGTATGTATGTGTGTAAATGAAATCGCGCGATGCTGTGTTTAGCTTGTTTGTTGCTGTGTGTGTGTGTATGTGTGCGCGCGCAAATGAGAGGTGTCTGTGTGTGTGCAAATGAGAGAGAGCTTTGCCTGTGTGTGCTTGGTGCTCATGTGCGTGTGTGTGTGTGTGTGTGTTAGTGCGCGCGCGCGAATGAGAGAGAGAGAGCTTTGTCTGTGTGTGTGTGCTTGGTGCTGTGTGTGTGTTTATACAGACAGCTTGTTATAGGCTGTCTGGACTGTATAGCTGGGTGATTTTCGGTTTTGTTCTTTTGTAAAGCGCGGCGGGTAGAAAACGGGGCAGGTTGGGCAGCGGGACAACAAATGCTTAATATAAGTGGGAGCGGTCGGGTTTGGGCTAAAACCTGGCGGGTGCGGGCGGGAGCGGGATTCAAAATTTTGTCCCGCGCAGTTTTCTAGTCTGGGGAACGACAATGACACACTTATGCCGAGTTCAGACTGCATGATTTTCAAAGTAATCGTGTCACAGATGTTTTCACATTGCTTGGCTATCAGGGCTAGCATTTGGTCGCTGCTTTGTTTACACTGCACGATGGATTGAAGACAGGGCGTTTCACATTGCATGACTTTACAATAGGAAGAATCGCAGACAACTTCATCCAAACTACGTCTCACAACCAAAAACACATAGTATATCTTTTGTTATAAACTGCATAACGAGAAAGAAGCCTTTAATGGGGTAGAAAATGTACATATTTGCTCACCTGGGTTTGAGGGGAATTATCAATTTCTCCTCAACTTTCTTTTTCAAATATCCACTAGTTTTCCTCCATTTCTTGGGTCCAAATAAACTAAAAACGAGCGCTTTTAACTTCTCCCCCTACCTCCCGCTAGCCTGCAGGTACCCACACTAGTGAATGCTGCTTTCTCATTGGCTGTAGGCGATCGCCGATGTCTTTTTCAGTCAAAACTCATTTCACACGACAGGATTTGAATCGCTGACAGGCCCAGATAATTACCATGCCAAATATCTCACAGGCATCAGCAACTCATTGGCAATTCTCTCAGGTCCCGTCTCTTATAGTTCACATTTTGTGATTGTTAATCGTGTGAGCTAGCACCGATTTGTCTGTGATTTCAGGCATTTGTCTGCGATTTCTTAAAACCTGTCAGCGAGTCTAAATCTGGGTTAAAATCATGCAGTCGGAACTCAGCAGTAGGGTGAGCGCCATTGACCAACTGAAAGCTTGTCTAAAGTTCAGCGCAGAACGCATTAGTGTGCCAGTGTGGGTCCAAATGCTTACACATTGCTTAATACACACAGGATTTACAGCAACACACAAATATATTTATATATGAAAAAAATAAAGAATTAAAATGTTACAAAAATTATTATTTTCCACCTAAATATAAAAACGACTGCCTCCATGCCTTCTTCATGTCGGGGGCTTTTTTCAGTTTACTGAATATTGAAAAAGTTTTGAAACAAATCTTTATGCTTAATAAATGAAATAAATGTAGGCTAGTGGATGTCTTCAGTGAAGTGCGCACAACACAATTTCCTTTTCCATGGAAGTAAAGGAGTAAAGTAAAAAAATAAAGTAAAGAAAAAATAAAAAGGCAGAATGAAGGAGGCTCGTTCTTTATCCTTGCACTGCTGATTATCTGTTTAACTGTTTTCTTGCTAGTGAAGCAGTCAGTTTTTCCACTTACAAAGTCCACCATGTAAATAACAAATGCGCCATGGCACTACGCATCTGACTCTTAAAGGGAATGGGAGATGAGACTCTGACTGGTTTATTGCACATTATGCTCAAAACACACCCATAACTCATTAAGAGAATAAGCACAACCCTGTTAGACCATATTTTTCCATCCTTAAAATGCGCTTTAGACTTTGTAACTAGATCATTGAAATAGAGCTACTAAAGTTTGATGTCAATATGTGTAAGCATTGCAGAGTTACAGCCTTTGAATTTTTGGCCAAATTAAAAATGGTCCATGGCCAAAATAGCTGACCTAAGAAAATTGGATATCATCTGACTCAGTTTGACTAAACCATTTATTTATTTTTTTGGTAAAGTTTTTGATTAAAATGGTCTAAAGATCATGTAGTAAAAATTTGTTCAAAATTAAACAAACTTTACAGAACAGTGGTTCTCAAAACTTGACAGTCCCCTAAACAATATATGTATGTTTTAGGTAGAACCTGTTCTGGTGTGAGTTGCAAGTTGTGTGTGTGTTCTGTGGTGGGACAACCACATAACTGATTATGGTGCAGTGCAAAGACAAGACTAAAACTCTAAGCAAACATAGCACGTATATGTGAAAATGAACATGTGTGCATATGTAAAATGTCCAGAAAATGTGTATACAGTCAGAATGTAGAATAAATAGAATACGTGTCTGTGTGCTATCGGGCTCATGTGTGCAACCGTTCCATTAAAAAAAGCAACCAGAAAAGTACTGGGAATGGATCTTGAGTGAGGTATTTGTGAAGTTATGTATAGTTGAGTGGCAGTGGTGCTTCCCCAGTGGTGACAGCTCTGTTTTGTCATGTTTCTTTGTCATATAGTCTGCAACCACATTACTGCTTGCCAGGTCAATGACGCACATGGAACTTGTAGGGCTGCTTTGTCAGCAAAAACTATTTAACAGACATCTAAGTCGATGAACCTTTATCACATGACGAAAATAAGACCTGACCAAAATTGCTGGTCGTGTGATGATGACAATTAATAAAATTTATAATAAAATTTAAAATATGCAATATTGTAATTAATAAGAATGAAACCAAATGTTGTTTACATAATAAAAACTATGCTAAAATGTCTCTTTATTTTTGTTGACTAAAATGAGAAATAAATAATATTATTGTTTTGCAGTAAGGTCGCACTGTGCAGATGCAGAAGGCGTCCCTTCCTCTAACTGCACTCACAGCATTATTTAGAAGACAACAAACAGACACACACTGAGAAAGCTAGGGAAGGATGAAGTTGCAGCTCTCTGTCGAGAGCTAAAGTCTGCTGCCGGCTGCCATAATGGGTGACAAAATTTAAGTTAATTTACAGTGCCAAAAAAATAGACAGTCCAGTAATAAAGTATATAAACAACGACAGAGTAAATAAGTAACAAAATAGCAAAGAAATTATTCTTATTATTTTTAATTAAATAAACAGGAAATATCCAAATAAATAGTAGAGTGTGTGTGTGTATATATATGTTTTATCATTTTAAGCTTAACTATATATAGGATTTTTTTTTCTTTTTTGTAGTCTGCCTATGGCAGATTAAGGAGATCTCAGATTTCTCTCTAAAATACCTTATTTTTTCTTGCAAAGATGAGTTAGTGTCAGAAATTTAGAACAACATGGGACAAAATGAGTAGTTAACAGAATTGTCATTTTTGGTTGAACTAACTCTGTAAGGCAGGTATTGGCTCAGTCAGCATTCAATTTTGACACTGTATTTACCTGAATCTGACCCTTCTTTAAAGTACAATAGAAACAAATTTTGTTTTCTTAAGCTACATTCCTATTTGTAAAAAATTACCAGTGTCAAAAATTGGTACTTCTATGAATAGCTTTATTAACTGTAAAAAATAAATATGCAATTAATTGCTGTTTATTTTGTAATAGCCCTCAGTAATCATTCCTCTAGACTTTACTCAGTTCTACAAGGTAGACATCATGTTGTGGGTGGTGCGTTTTTTTTATATATATATTTTTTGCTCAGCCCGGCGTGGCTAACCGCTTAGTGCCTAAAGAACAAGAAGCCACTTTAGATACCACCACAAATCCCTTCTGGTAGAAATTATTAAATTATTCATTCACGCTCTATTTCGCAGATTTTTATAATATTTTTTATGTCTGATAAAAGGGTCAAAGGCTGGAGGCACCTTGATCAATCATTTAACATACAGTGAGGAGCACAAAGCAGATGAAGGTGCTGGAATTACAGGACACTGGCCATGTTTCATAGCTTGTTTGCACTGCAGAAAAGACAATTCCCTTATGCTAATGTTTGCAGAACATGAATGTTCCCTCTGGGCATCATGGGAGCTTTTACGTTTTATTACCTGAGCAGCACAGGGGCCCTGGGGCTAAGACACAAAGCCATTTGCAAACGGGTATGAAGAATGTATAGCCTCATAAAATTCATTCTGCCATGCCTGGCCAAGTGCAATTACAAATGGCATTATGTAAACCGATATATTCTAGCTGTAATAACATTACATTTAGCTGCATACATGTTGCTCAAGGCATTGCTGAAATAGGTTGTATTTGTCACCCTTGACCTGAACATTCACACATGACAGATTCAGTGACTCACAGAGACGTATGCATGATGACTCTATATGATATATGTGTGTACTTATAGGCCACTTTATTAGGTACACATAAAATATCCAATCAGCCAATCACACGTATAACATGAATGCTTTAAACAATGTAGGTGTGGTCAAGGCAGTCTGATGAAGTTCAAATCAAGTGACACATGGCATGATTGTTGGTGACAGAAGCATTGGTTTGGATATTTCATTATTCTAATCTACTTGAATTTTAATGCAAAACCATCTCAAGTGTTTACAGAAAAGCATCAAATATCTAAAAAAAATATAATGTATGAGAGTGAAAATGCTTTGGTGAACAGGGGTTAAAGGAGAAGAATGGCCATGTTCAAGCTGAATAAAAGGCAATACAAGCATATTGGACCTTGAAGGAGATTATCAACACAAGGTCACTCTGGGTTTAATGGTGTTGGCACATTTTGTGTAGTACATACTAAGCAATGTTTACCAGCTAGCAAAATGAATGTGGCTTAAATCTGGCCCACATGGAATGATGGGTCTTGGGCGGTCCACTCCTGCTTGCCAGATCTAGGCCACAATTAAGCCATAGTAATACCACATATCAGCCAGAATTCAACCACATAAACCAGAACTGACCTTATTCTGGGCCACAGTTTGCTTTTTTTTTTTTTTGGCCCAGATCTAGCCCACACCAGATACTTAAATCTGGCCCACATATCGCATGTAATGGTGGGTCTTGGGTGGTCCACTCCTGTTTGGCAGATCTGGGACACAATTAAGCCATTGCATTACCATATATCAGTCAGAATTCAACCAAATATATCAGAACTGATCCTATTCTGGGCCACAGTTTGCTTTTATTCTGGCCCAGATCTGGTCAACACCAGATACTTACATCTGGCCCACATACCGCATGGAATGATGGCACTAGGGCAGTCCACTCCTGTTTGCCAGAGCTTACTGTGCCAAATATTTGCCAAAAGTGGCCCTCCTATGTTTTAAAATAACTGGGCTACATTTGCCATATTTTTTCTGGGTCACTTTGGGCTCACAGCCACATTAGCCAGAGCTTACTGTGCCAAAAATTTGAAAAAAGCGACCCACATATGTCTTAATATAACTGGGCCACATTTGCACATACACATGTGAGCCACTTTGGCTTTAGACCCACATTACCCTTGAATGACTATGCCAAATATTTGCCAACTGTGGCCCACATTTGTCCTCTGTCATTTGGGACAAATTTACCATTTTGCACATTGGCCATATTAGGCTCACGTTCAGATTACATTTTGCCATAAGTGCCAGATCTTTGCCTTAAATGGCCCATGGCCCGAAATGAAATCTTTGAATTTCGCAAATGAATTGGAATCTTTGGCTCCCTTTTGCCATTGTACAGGTGGGTCATTTTAGGCTCACATTCATTCTGTCTGGACCAAAAGAAAACCACCAGTGCAGCATAACTGCCTAAAATGGCCCACATTCATTTGCTATCTGGGTAAATGTTACATTCTAACCCAGTTTTGTTGCTGACCAAGTCTGTTTATGACAAAAATGTGTCCATATTGTGATTAGTAAGTCCAGCAGGATAACACACCATGTAATAAAGCTGTTTTCTTGAACAAGACAGAGTTCACTGAATTCAAATCACCAGTTACCAGATCTCATTCTAGTAGAGTGCCTTATAGATGGAGAGGTAGGGGAGATTCACATGGGCGACAAATCTGCCTCAACTGTGTGATGTTATCTTCTAAATAAAAGCCAAAATCTTGAAGCAATGTTTCTTGCTTCTTGTTGAATTTATCCTACAAAGAATAATAAGGCAGTTCTGAAGGCAAAGATTATTCGCCTAATAAAGTGGCCAGTGACAGTATATGCTGAACAAGCATTACTGAAATGTTAGCTGATTAATCCCAGCAAGAGGGCAGAATATTATACACACATTTTAGAATGGGTGTGTCAAACTAAATTTCAGACAAATTTCATACTAATCTATTAACCCAGACACCCTAAAAATATCTTTCTTTCTCACCAGCATGACATCCTTTCATATTACTGTCTTTCTTCCCTTACCCCTCTCGCTAAAGCCAGACTGCTTTGTGTTTGAAATTAATTAGAGCTCTGTGTACTATTGAATAAGTCTCAGGTTTGGGCCAAAAACTGATTAAGTATCAAGTGGGCTGCTGAGAGCCAGAGTATAAGTATGTGCATGGGGTTACAGGTTAATCCTTATTGATTTTCCACAATCTGCATATAAGCCCTGCTAAAAAGACGTATAGAAGGGGAGGAGGAGAAAGTGAGAGACAAATGAGAAATAGAAAATGACTCAACACAACATTTGTATAAAACTGTACATAACTCAAAATGCATCCTTCCCAACTCTAAATGAATAATCTGGCACCAAATCAAAGCAAACTGATTTATCATAGTCTGAGGTATTGCTGTAGGGTTTTGGTAAAGAACAAGATCATCAAATCCTCAAATAAAAAATAAATAAATAAAACAACACAATCAAGTAATATCATAATATCACCTATAATATTTTAATGCTTTGATTGGTTTGACATACAAGGGCGTGGTTGGATTTGCTTGGATGCTTGATTAAGCGCCTCCACACCCATCATGAGACGTTTTTCCTTTAAAGTGTTCAATATGAACGATGCGACAGCGCCTTTTCCCACTGAACGTTTTTAAGGCAAAGTGCCTAATGTCAGGTGTGGAGCCGCGGAATCAAGCATCCAACCAAATGCTTGTATAATCAACCAAGCCCTCAAACTTCTCATTTGCATCCCCATATTTCTCTTATAACAGGGTTGTTGGTATTTATTCTCATAGGGGTAGAAATATCACTTGTAAAATATGAACAATAACAAAAAAAACAACACATACATCTTTAGAAAGGTTTTTATTTTTAATTAGCAATCAATAGGACCTAAAGTATACACACCATGGACAGCTATTTGCCATGTGGGAAAAATTGTGTTTAAAAGATAAACCCAGCAAGATTTCTAAATATCAGCAGGATATTTACACATCCCATCTCTGCACTATATCAAACAATTCTTGTCAATTTGTACAATACACTTAGCAGTTTTAATAATCAACTGATGTCTATCAGCTGCTGCAAAATGGTTTGTATATTGTTTATCATTTTTGTCTCCGTTTTCAATTGTTTTATTTGATGCCTTAATATCTATCAAATAAGAATTTACCTTAATTTTAATATTTAGTAGGTGTTTTCAAATAAAAAGCCAACAGTGAATAGTGAATATAAATTGTAACATTTACTGTTCTATTTGTTATACAAGATCCTGTATTTTAAAGCATTAATATTTTATAACAACAATAGATTAACTCAGTAATACGTCAAAGCTCAAAATGTCAGAGACATCTATTACATCAAATTCAAATAATGTTACAGGAGACCAATGTGGAGATATAGGCTAACATTAGTTTTGTCTTCCTTATTCCTATTTCAGACCCATTAAAAGATTTACTGCTAGATAATGATTACCTGCATTTTGTATCAGTAAACTAATAATAAAGCCAGATAAAACCCTTACTTTACTGAATAAACTGTGATCCATCAGATCCTGTAAGTCAAAAAGTATAGTTTACTGATGAAGTCATTTCATCATGGTAAAATAACACAGAAATCGAACAATAACACTTCAAACTTCTCCCGAAGCTCCAACAGTCTGCTTTGAGAAACTGTTAATCACAACTGTCAATCACACCCCATTTTTATAGCATTAAATTACTAGCTAAAAAGATATTGTTTAAAAATGTTTTTAAAAATTAAGCTTTAATTGACCAAAACCATCTTTTGGGACAATTTACTGCAAATGTAATTTTTTTTTTAATTGGGCTCAAGTCTAGTTCATTAACACGGAGGAGGCAGGCTTTATGACTTCTACTGCAGCCAGCCCCCAGGGGGCGATCTAACGGCCAGGAGCAGAACTCAAAAGCAGGTGTGTGGCACACTTGATTGACACCCAATGGTTGAACTAGGTATTGCAGTCCAAATTCAAAATACCTTTTCACTCATTCCCTTCTCCAACAATTCCATGCAAATGCAGGTTGTCAGATTGACAATACAGGAGCAAACATGCCTGACTATTGACCATGGTGTCCTAAATACACGATGACACATTATAGAGGGGATAATTTCTATATTAAAAGTTTTGTCCTGACCATTATTTGCTATTTCTATTTTTAAAATGGTGTTTATTTCTTGAGGCTAAACAACAGCATGAACTACTGATGGTGATTACCTTAGATACGGATTTATTCAGTGTTAAATGCTACCAGTGTGATTTTAAATACTTTTTTACGTGACATTTATTGTCAAACTTAAAGAGTAGACACTACAGATCTTGGAAATAAACTAAACCATTTGAAATTGAATGTTAAAGCTCTGACTCAACTGTGCATTCTTTAAATAATGTTAGGATTTTAATGTAAGAGGTTTGATATAAATAAATGGTGCCATATAAAGAAAATCTGTGTATACCTATGCATATAAATATTGTCACTTTGGAATTATAAGGTTCTATCTGCATTCTGAATGATTTTGAGATATTGAGCTTCAAAGTTTTTGCATTCCATAGCAAACAGTATGTGTGTAACATTTGTTTTTTAAATAAAAAGACATCCCATAATGTAAATAAGTTGTCATTTAATAAGAATATGTCAATAACTCAATTTTGACAAAAATGGCAGATAGAACCTTATAATTCTAAGGAGACGATATATAGAGTGCCATATAAAGAAAATCTGGGTATACCTATGCATCGGTATATATCTAGGTAAATGCATCATCAAATAATACAAGATCTGTGTATGGAAATGGCCATACCATGAGCCTTAGACACCATTGTATCCTCATTCTTGTGTAAATTCCCAATGGACAAAAGGCAGATCAGAACACAAAACAGACTGTTGCGTGACTCACAGGCCACTGTTGCTGTCCTCCAGAGGCTGTGTTTTTGAAAATGGCCGCATACAGTAAGGGAGCCTCTTGACCGAATTGAATATGCTGTTTTTTACTCAGGCAAGGCAGGATGCTTAAATATAATTGGGCAAACTAGCAATGGAAAGGTTATCAAGACCAAAACAAAGACAGAATATCTGACACGGAATGCACATTTTCATAGGAGAATAAATTATTTTAGCATTGTTTTTCAGATAAACAATTTTTCATTATGCATGTTTCCTAAATATCTGCAAACATATTATGGTATTTGTATGCTTTAAAAGTGTCAAAAACAAAAACAAATGTCAACTGAGAAAAATTTGTTCATGCTTTCATGACCTCAATTAAACTATTGCAATAAGTTAGTGGTTGCAGGCCTAATTAACAAACTAAAGTGCTTTTTAGAACTAAGAATTATATTAGTCTGATTCCGCCATCATTGCATTGGCTCCCAATTAAACATTGTATTTGTTTTGTTTTTTATTTATTGACTACCTTCAAACCCCTGAATGGCTTAGCTCCCAGGTATTTAAGTGAGCTCCTGGTGTATTACTGCCCCTTGCATCCTCTTTGCTCAAATAATTCTGGACAATTTACTATTCCTAGAATATCAAAATTGACTGTGGTGTTAGATCATTTTCTTATTTGGCACCTAACCTCGGGAACAGCCTTCCAAGAAAAGTTCAGCATTTTCATTATTATGGTGTTTTTCTGATTTAGTGTCAAAAATGACTCTTGGGAGTATGTTAGTGTATAACGTCAGGTTTAAGAATTTTAAAGGTATGTTTTCAACTTTGTTTTAAAAGATAGAAGGTGCAAAATTGATGTCCAGAGGCAACTGATTCCTCATGCCAACTGAGAAAGCCCCATCCCATTACTTTTTATGCAAGAGTGAAGGACAGTTAACAAATCTAGAGTATGAAAGAGGAGAAGAGAAGATATAGGAGATTTGCATGGGCTCATACCGGCCAGTGGCACCCCTGAAGATATGTGATCAGCACTGCAAATGTTAGTCTACCTGAGGCATAGTAAAAAATCTGTCTCTATCGTTTCCAGCGTTAAAACAAGCACCCCACTCGTTTGTGTCAATAAGAAATGTGTAAAGACTCAGGTGTTACATTTGACTTAAACAACATTTACCTCTTGCTTTGTTATTTAAATTTAATTTAACTTTATCTCTGTTTGCAGCTGACAAATCTTTCCCCATCTTTCACCAATTACTGTTTCCTTTATCATCTCTTTAAATGCTGCCTTATTTTCAGTGTTTTGAACTGAAAGTGGGTCACTCTTGCTCTCCTGCACAGTTCATTTATTGTTGTGCCGTGTTTGATCAGTGTTGTTGCTTTGTAAGGCTCAAAGTGTACTTTATTTATTTTGTTAACGTGTAAATGTAGTCTTGCACACAGCTTTTTAAAGCATACACAACTTGACAGTGTGTATACATGAACACAGGCACTAGATGAGTGCAACACAAAGTCCAGTTCTGGCACCCTTTTTTTCTCTAAAGTTGAGTGATAATGTTGTCTCTATAATCATTACATAAACGTCTATTGTTTGGTTACTTCATTACTTTGTTGCTGTTCTGTCTCTTACAATGTCTTTACCCACTGTGGGACAACAGTCCAGCAGCTACAGCGTTGACACCTTGTGGACAAAGTAAGTAAGTAAGTCTTTTATTTTTTTTATTTAAACCTGCCAGGTTACATAATGTAATACACCTGATTCAAATTAGTATCAGCATATGTATATGCCATAGACTGATATATACACACATATATATTTGAGGCTGTTCTTTAGAATAAATTACAACTGCAGCTTATCAGACCAACAACTCCAATTTGGTGTCTAGAAGATTTCAACTTAAACTAATTTAGGTTTTTAAAAACAAATGTACATCACATTGTCATAAGCATTTATACCAATTACCGTGACATTTCATGCTCAGGTGCATTGCATTTCTCTGGATCATCTTTGAAATGTTTACTTGAGATGATTACTTTTCTGTATACATTTAATTCAAATAGATTTTTATTTAATTTCACAATTTGACATCATTTTTCTTTCAGATCAGTAGGCCTCACCTGGGAACAAACAGTTTAAATTTTAAATAGGAGCTGTGAACTTCAGCTCAAACCCAACCAACTGCAATTCAACACCATTAAATAAACTTGTGTTGCATCTAGTGGCAACTCACTCAGCTTCTTTATTTACTGCAATGTTCATAATAAATTAATCAGCATGTCCTCAAGGAAATGTACTCCAGGTTTAAAGAGTCACCTACAAAGCCCAGAAGCTAGGTAATGTCTGTGCTTCAAGGGTGCAAGGGTCTGTGCTTCAAGGGTGCAGGTCTTGATCTTATGGATGTTCTTTTGGTTGCTCCTTTAAACGTCGTCTCATTTCTTCTGCATGGGCTTTGCTGCGCTCCCTTTTTGTTTGATACTGTGTGGACAAATAGAAAGAAATTATTTAACTCAAAGCTGGTAGAGAAGCTGGAATTAATTAAACCTTTATCAAACCAATTTCACAAATATTTTGATCAGGTAAAATGATTACAAAACTAAAAAGGAGCATCCGAGTAGACAATAAACAGTTTATAAATGTTATTTAATGGCAAATGATTTGTCCCTGATAACATGTTATTAACACTCATCTGTTCAATACATTACTGTTCATGCCTAGATTCAAACAAAACACAAACGACTTGCCTAGGACAGCAGATTTTGAGGTTGATTCAATTTCCAACATGTATATGTATGCTTTCTTATAATAATTCTTATAATAATTAATAGTATTTTATTGTTATAATAATTCTTATAATAATTAATAGTAAAATTAATAAACGTAGAGGGCCTTATCATACACCCGGCACATTAAGGGACAAGAGTTTTTGTCGCGATTTGTTGCTATTTTCAGACCAATGCAACCCCACCACACTCTTTAAATAGTAAATCCATTTGCGCCGCTTTGTGGACTTATGGGTGTGCTGGTCTAGAAAGGAGGTTGTGTGAGGAGTTTGCATGTTTTCTCTGCCTTCGCGTGGGTTTCCTCCGGTTGCTCCGGTTTCCCCCCACAGTCTAAAGATATGTGTTACAGGAGAATTGGGTAGGCTAAATTGTCCGTAGTGTGTGAATGTGTGTGTGGATGTTTCCCAGAGATGGCTTGCGGCTGGAAGGGCACCCGCTGCGTAAAAACTTGCTGGATAAGTTAGCGGTTCATTCCATTGTCGACCCCGGATTAATAAATGGTCTAAGCCAACAAGAAAATGAATGAATGAATGAAGTTTAGATTTGTCTGTCAGGTTTTGGAGATGTATGCATCACCATATGGGGCATAATAATAGCACATGTTTTTTGGCAACTTGCTTTGAAACAAATCTTTGAATTAACAAGCTAAATTAAGTATGTAGGCTATTAAATGTCTTCAGTGGAGCGAGTACAACACCATTTCCTTATCCACAAAAGTCAACAAGTAAAAAAGTTAAGAGAAAGTAAAGAGGCCGAATGTAGGAGGCTCACTCTTAATCCTTACTGCAGATGGTCTGTTTAATTTGCTAGTGAAGTTAGTTTTTCCACTTATAAATTCTACCATGTAAATAGCACAAGCACCATGGCGTGATGTAACTGACTATTAAAGCGATTGGGAGATGAGACTCTAATTAGTTTAATGCACGTTATGCTCAAAACACACCCATAACTCATTAAGAGAATAAGCACAAAACTGTTAGACTATGTGTCGCAGCGCAGAACGTATTTTTTCTGTCCTTGAAATAGCAAAAGTGCATTCGGACACTCCTTTAATGTTGTTGCACCATGCGCACTACCTTAAATTTTATATACCTGCTAGATGAACCCGTCTCATACAGCTGCCATTGCACGGCTCAAAGACACTTTGTACAGTGCAATTTAACACAACTGCCTCTAGGAGTCGCCAATGAAAATAAAACAGACACGCACAAAAAATGTGCGTACGCCAGCCATGAAGTTGGTATGGAGCTGCGCACATTCCCGCGTTCATTTCATCGTTAGTAAATCCAAACGTGAGCCATTCCGAGCGTGAAACCTGGCGTACGCAAAGTTTTTGTGCGTACGCAGCGTTGATACATGAGGCCCCTGATGTCAAAAGGTGATTGTAACTATGATTAGGTACAAAAGCAGCATCCCAGAAAGGTTTAGTCCTTAGGGAGCAAAGACATGCCAAGAATCACCAGCTTGCCAACAAATATACAATTGAAGTCAGAATTATTAGCCCCCCTTTGAATTCAGGGTACCCCCAGGATCCTCCAAATGAAATTCAAGGCTTTTTAAGACCTTTTTAATACCATTTCAAATTAAATTCAATGTCAACTTCGTACCCATTCTGACAGAAGTATGAGGGTAAAAATGTCAAATCTGTATAATGTTTGGACCCTAGAAAATAATTATGTACAAGTGACTACATGAATTAAATTAAACATTTTATTTCAATTATCAGTTATATTTAATACATATGCAACAACGTGGTCGTCCACCCAGTAGCATATATGAAGGTTCAACTGAAGGTCAAACATGACCACAAACCCATTGGCCTTATTCACCTGGTTAATCAGTTCTTTATACAAGTTTGACAGCATAATGGTGTGTATATAAAAACAAAATCAAACATGGAGAGTCTCAAAAACCCTTTTATATGAGGAACTACTTTCTTCCGCGTTGGATTCAAATTAAAAGCTAACAGTTAAACAGCTGAGCAAGCATCTTTTAAACTTTATATCTGTAGTGTCTTTTTGCTGGCTGTATGTGGGCGGAGTAATATACAAATCAGCCAATCAGATTCGAGAACCAGACAGTGTGTGTGTGTGTGTGTATATATTTATATAGCAAGTCCAAAAGCCAAAAGCCAGGGTCTGTCATGGTATGGGTTTGTGTCAGTGGCGTTGGCAAAGGTAACTTACACATCTTTGATGGCACAATTAATGCTGAAAAGTACATCGATTTTGGAGCACAATATGCTGCCTTCTTTTTCAGGGACAATCATGCATATTTGCAATCATGCAATACAATAAAAACACATTCTGCACACATTACAAAGTCCTGGCTGTGGAGGAAGAGGACATAGGTACTTTACTGGCCTCTTACCTTAAGACTTGTTTGCAGGAAGAATGGGACAAAATTACCTGAAACAGTTCTAAAGACACTTGATGTCCCTAAACGCCACTTGGTGTCCCTACACTACAGTACCTAAATGCATTTTAAGTGTCGTGAAAAGGAATGGCAACATTACAAAGTGGCAAATGCTTCAATGTCCCAACATTTTTAAAAATCTTTTGCAAGAACCAAAGTTGGAACATGCGCTTATTTAAAAAAAAAAAAAAATCATGAGGAACAACAATGTTTGTTGTATTGTCTACAATAAAAAGGTTTACTTGCAATACTTTTTTATTTGCGTTTTCCATGCTGTCCCAACTTTTACTGATTTGGGGTTGTGTTTAAACAGCATGAGAGTCAAATAAGTGATAAAAGCTATTTTATAATAAATCCAAAACAAAATGTCAATGCATTTGCATTGCTGATAACAGTGACATGTATCTTCAATTTCTTTTTCTCTGTGTTTAATAAACCAATATGTTATATCCTGGTGTAAATGGGTTATTTTATCCAAAACGACATTAAATGTAAATGGTATTGATTGTGCATTCTCAAATTCACGATCCCTGTTTAAATATGTAAACTCGCAAACAATGCAGCACTCACCTCTTTCCTGAGACATTCACGCATTGCACGGTCCATATCATTACATGTTCCAAAGAACTTGAGGACGTTATGCTATAAGACAGACAGACAGACAAATTAGCTACCTGCATTCCTGTTTTCAATGTAAAAACATAATAAATATTAAGCATCTCTCTCTAATTATTGGCCAGTCTTTATAACAGATTATCAGACAGAAACAACCATATAAATGGTAGAATCCATAAAATGTGTCAAATATTCCAAATAAATTTAATATCAAAGTAATAATTCATTATCAAATTCATTACTAATAATGAACTAGATCTAAAGACTGAACAGAATTAGGTTCAGGAACAGTTAAACAGCAGCCAACTTCTACTGTTTTTGTACCAACTATTGGTGTGAATGGCTACTTTTTTTCGTCAACATAGGAAAGAAATTCATAAATGTTTAGAACCACTAAAGCAGTGGTCACCAAACTTGTTCCTGCAGGGCCGGTGTCCTGCAGATTTTAGCTCCAACCCTAATCAAACACACCTGAACAAGCTAATCAAGGTCTTACTGGGTATACTTGAAACATCCAGGCAGGTGTGTTGAGGCAAGATGGAGCTAAACCCTGCAGGGACACCGGCCTTCCAGGACCAGGATTGGTGACCCCTGCACTAAAGTGTAGGCAAATGGTGACTGAATTTTCATTTTTGGGTAAACTACCCCTCTAAGCATTATGATAATGCTACTTTCATTTGTGGCACTCCTTTTTTATCTAAATCAACTTTGTTTCACAGTTGCCAATGTTACTAAATTAACACTTACTGAACTAAATCAAAGTTTGACTGACACTTTTTTCTGAATGATGTATTTTCCTCTGTAAAGCTGCTTCTAGCTAAATTAACTCCACTTTATAACAGATCTGATTATTGCAATATTGTTTTCATGTTGATAACTTTTTGAAGCAGCTTTTTTACACATTGTAAAATATGTATTTTTTTTACAATACAAAAGAATATGTCTCATCCATATATGACTTTCATAAAATGCAAAATTAATTATTACAGCATCAAAACTTTTCAGTGTCCTCTTTTTTTTTGGTCCAAACAAGTGTTTTTTTTATTTATTAGGCATAATTTCCACATTTATTGGTTGTATATTTACAGTGTGTGTGTGTGTGTCTGTGTCCATTTGGGTGGGTTAAAGGGGTAATGAAGCACTCAGTCAAGTTTACCTTCATACATAGGATTCCACTTTAATGAAAATATATTATACAAACTCGATTAATGTAACCATTTAGCAAAAAACGGCATGTTTTACTATAGATTTTAGACCTAAGGCACTGCCATCTTGGAATGTTGCTGTGTCTGATGTCACAGGGTTGGTTGAGTTCCCTGCGCTGAACAGAAACCCTGGAAGTAAAGGAGACTGTACTTTATCCCAATGCGTGAAGTTGTGAACGTGGAGCTGCTGCAAATACAAGCATCAGATGTGTGTCAAATATAAAAGTATATATATATATATCTATTCTATTTTTCCCCTTTTAATCACCTATCATTTGATTCACTCTCTGTATTAAGCTGTCTGAGTGCCTTTCTGTGATTGTAACAGACTAAACACAAGAGACTGGACAGGCTAATTTAACCCAAAGCATGAAGTTGTGAACGAGCATCACCGAGCTGCTGCAAATACAACAAATACAAGCATCTAAGTGTCTTCAGTTGTGTCTTTTTCTTTTGTTAATACTGTTCTTTTGATGAGCTGAGGTCTACTCACGCTGCTTCAGCGCTGCCTGACAAGGGGATTTACATTCAGACTAATGCAAGGATTAAAATCATTCATGACTTCACACTTTACTAAGTCACATCTGTGTGTGTTATGTCAAGACATATTCCCTTATCAAGTCAATCATCTCGTTCTCTCAACATGTATGAAGAATAAAAACCTGCCATGAGAAACACTGCGCTGATCTTAGTTTAAACATGAGCAGAGGTGAGGGAGGGGCTGTAGCAGTAAAAAAAAATGAAAGTATCCGCCCCCAATACGTCAGCACCAGACCTGCTGAAGCAGCGCAAGAGTGGAGCACAGCACAGCGCATCAAACGAACAATATTAACAAAAGAAAAATACACAACTGAAGACACTTAAATGCTTGTATTTGTTGTATTCACAGCAGCTCTGTGATGCTCGTCCACAACTTCATGCATTGGGTTAAATTAGGTTGTTCAGTGTCTGTGTTCAGTCTGTTACAAACACAGACAGGCAGTCAGGCTGCTTAATACAGAGAGTGTATCAAAGCGCATCAAATGATCATAATTAAAAGGGGATAAAAAGAAAAATAGAATAAATTTATACTTTTATATTAGACACACATCTGATGCTTGTATTTGCAGCAGCTCCACGTTCACAACTTCACACATTGGGAAAAAGTACAGTCTCCTTTACTTCAATTGTTTCTGTTCAGCGCAGGGAACTCAACCAACCCTGTGATGTTAGACACAGCGACATTTTAAGATGGAATCCAATGTACAAAATAAGGTAAACTTGACTGAGTGCTTCATTTCCCTTTTAAACTCTAAAAAGCATGTTAAGTGAGTGTTTGAATACCTCTTTGTGGCACTGTTTGAGAAGTGTTATAAGCTGATTGCACTCATCAGTATGCAGATGGGGCGACAGATCCGGATGCATCCTGAGTTAAGGTTGTATGTCTCAATCTATGACACCACTTGCCTTGTTGGTGACTACCATTATTTACGCCACCATAAAGAAAAGGAAAAAGAAAGAAAAAACGTCTAAAGTCCATTTACCCAAACAGTACAATAAAAGACACAGCAAAATAATATAAATAAACTAGTTTAATCCAAGTCTTTCGGAAGAGACAGAACTAAAATGCTTGTATTCCCAATGAATCTGGATTGTACTTTCATGTTTTTTTGTTTCATATTTTGAGGCATTTAATGTTTGGTTGAAAGGATTCAACAGATGAACAGAACTACTGAAAGTACTTTTTTTATAATTATTCTCATTTGTGTTGGAAAGACGACCAGTTACTTTCATTTTTGGCTAAATATACAATTAATGCAAATTCTTGAACACTTTAGAAAACTTAAAATTAGCGTTGTCCATTATTCTAAACCAGGGGTGGCCAACCCTGTTCCTGGAGAGCCACCTTCCTGCAGATTTCAGTTGCAATCCATATCAAACACACCTGACTGTAATTATCACGTGGTGTTCAGGTCCGAACTAATTGGTTCAGGTGTGTTTGATATGGGTAGCAACTGAAATCTGCAGGAAGGTGGCTATCCAGGAACAGGGTTGGCCACCCGTGTTCTAAACAAACATACATCTGTAAATCAGTTCACTGCCAATGCTGGTTCCTTAAAATGTTCAAATACAGCCATCTTCATTCAAGTCAATAATATTAGGCTGGACTAGCAGAAAGCTGGAAAATCAATTAAGCAATTCGACTTGAGATTAAGGATACTACAGCCGCCCCATCCCAAACCATCACTCATTCTAAAATCCTCTGAAATCTGCAACACTTACCTGCAACAAAGAAAAAACATGTATTAGTTTTAATTTACTCATAACTTTCTCTCTAATTATATATATATATATATATATATATATATATATATATATATATATATATATATATATATATATACACACACACACACACACACACACACACACACACACACACACACACACACACACACACACACACACACACACACTTTCAAACCCTGCATTATAATCTACTTAAATATGTCCTAAATGAATGCACTATTAATGTGAAGTACATATTTTTGAGTGTGTTAGAGAAAAGTAAGCAAAATGTGGGACATACTACACAGAATTGTTTCTTGCCACTACAGACTTTTTTGTTAACATCAGTTTGTCAGTGAGTTTGTAAGTTTTTTTTATTTGTGCTACCTAACAACAGTTTGTCATACCTAATAAATATAAAAATAACATATTCCCCTGACAGTCCATTGGATCTGATGATGTAAAATCTGCTAATTGTTGTCCAATGATGCATTTCATAGTTAAATCAAATTTGTTTTGTTACTGTGCTATCTGCATCTTTCATTTTAAAAATTGGGCAATGTTGTTTCAGATTAAATTAAACACGAATAACACAAAATGTTTTTTAGGTTAGATACTGTCATTCAGAAATCATCCTGTCTACTTTATAAGTTCATCAACATCTTCATCCATTAACAGGAGCTCAAGTATTTATCCACAGTTGGTCTTGTACACATGCTTGGTAGTTTTTATTCATGTTTGTAAAGGCATAGTTTTATTAATAGTTTTCATAAATCCTCAACCACAAGGAGTTTTGCTTAAGTTTAGTAACTGTGTGGACAATTTTAATATCCACCAACAACAGTAAAAATAAAATTAAAAAAACTTTTTTTTTTTGCAATTATTATAATCATTATTTTAAATGAAGCTCATGGGAACCTTAGCTATGAAATAACAATTTATTCTTTTTATTTGACTAATATATTTATTATTTTATTTATTTACAATTTATTATTTTATTTGACTAATGTTAGTGCCAATACCAAAAATGTAGTTCCTTGAAAATTATTTTTATATGTTTAAAATAAAACTTAATTCTGATGAATAAAAAATAAGGTGCAATGTGAACATGCTATTCAACATTTTGACCACCAGATGGACACATATGCCCGTTTTACAGTTTTGTAACTGATCTAAATATGATAAATGAATACTTGTATGAAACTCTGCTTAAAATTAAAATTAAACCCATTTTATCCATTTTAAAATGGCAATTTTTTATTGAGTATAATCGTTAAAATAAAGGTAAAGTTTTAATCATAATCTATTTTATTATAAAGTTGGAGCATTGCAACACGTAAAGGAACAATCGATATAAATATAATCTATTCACTCTGTTTAAATCTCTTTAAGAACTAAAAGTAGAATCGCTTTTTAAAAACTTCAGGTTCATAAACTACACAGCTACAACATTAAACATTAAAATTATTGACTGGAAACTGCAGACATTATTTTTAATAAACGTTACAAGACAACTACTTTAAGTGAAGTGGAGTGTCACATATGTGTACACTGTCATCAATGCATCAGTGTTGAGGTTACAATTTCTACCTAACTTACGTAGCTGCTGCTTTTTGTGGTAACTGTAAATAAGTAGCTATCTTTTTAGTATTATCATTTATTTATTATTGAAATTCAAACGCTTCGCCATCATTACTACATCGATATTGCAATGACATCTTATCAATAAACTCACCAATAGCCTTATAGGCGGTTCAGTTGTGTAAAACTCCTGAAGGGCATCACAGTTCACGTGTTTAAAGTCCACAGTGGCTAATACACACTAACAACAAATCAGAAATGTATGTTATGTTAGTCAGCTCCTTTGCTTTATATTTCATGTTCTCACACAGACGTCAGGTTTTTGATGCGATGCAATGCAATAACCCTAAAGCCGCAATTCACCTAGGCATCAAATCACATTTAGCATGGTGCCTTCCTATGTTGCGTAGTATGTCTCTACTCCGGAAAAAGTATTGTGTTGTACTGCAGCGTGAACCAATCAACCGCTTCGTTCTCATCAAACCGGAGTAAGGACTTTTATGAAAATACTGACGGACAAAATCTCTCAACTTTTTAAAATAATGACCCAATGCAAACAGAAGTGTCTGTCTACCGTTAAAAAAATGACGTATAAAAATATATAATATATTTTCATTTTATCGTTTAACTAACAAATATTGGTACAATTATCAAACAGATAACGTAAACATTAAGAAATA
>NC_141038.1:31500000-31552500 GCF_052040795.2 Danio rerio
AAACTAAACTTTTGGATGTTTGAAAAATTACATTAGTAGGACCATTAATAAGGGACTATACTGTCAATGCAGTGAACAGTATTCAGTCATTCTCTTATTTTCCTTTTGTATATTTAATTGTGTTCATTTTGAGTAGCAAACATAATTTGAATTATTTGCAGTTTCATGTTACACTATTGAATCCTTTTTATCTAAATTATAAATGTGTATGCATTTTTTGTCTTTTTACAGATCCCTGTATTGGAAAGGAACACAGTGACTATGAAGAGATGAGACATCAGATGGCATGTGAGGCATTTGGACATGGACCTACCCCAAAGTTAGAAACAGCAGTATATAAAGTATGTCAACCTCTGATTATTATATTGTTGTTTGTTTCATGAAATGCCTTGTTTAATTTGAGTCAATCACACACGGATCTAAACAAGCTTTTTAATTGTCATAAATCAGGGTTGCCCGAGGTCTTAAAACATTGAAAATTAAAATATTTAGGCCCTAAAAAATAGGTCTTCGTTTTTCCTGTGTCTATGTAACACTACATACAGCTCACTGAAATGCTCCTCAGTGCTTTAAAATTGGTTGTTATTGATTCTGTGGTTTTCTTACTCTTTCTTTTGCTAGTCCAAATATTTGCTGTATTATGACTGCAAATGAGATCAACATTGTGATATAGATGTTCATTAAAAGCTAAATCCTTGGATTTATATGGATCCTCCTTTTTCCCTCAGCTTGAGACGAGGTACAGAGGAAATGGCAACCTAACGGTCAGTGACAGAGAGGAGTTCTTCAGAGGAGTAGTCAGGTTCTCCAGCAGCAGTCTGCTAGAGTCCTTACGCAACTGTGTCGCCTCAGGTGAGTGTTCTTTTAGTGCCGTGAACACCAAGCCAGCTATAGCTAGCACTGATAAAAACAACTGTGTTGTCAGCTCATGTCTAGATCCAAAAAGCTGCTTGTGAGCTAGTGTTGTCAAAAGTATCAACTTCGGGTACCAATCGGTACTGAGATTTTAAACACGATCATTTCTCGCAAACATTTAAGCACATTTTTAAACACTGCTTATTGGCCATTGTGTTCAACAGAAATGTCTGTGATTAGCTGTAAAGTTCAGTTCAACACTCTTTACCGCTGTTCAGTGGGTTCTGATCCATTAGCGGATCGCTCATAAGCAGGGCCAGACTGAATCTGTGGACGTTTTTTGCTGTTTCTGCGGAGAATTTTGGTAAAAATCTGCGGAATTATTTTGGGAGTGTCCAGCGGAGTATCATAACTTACACCTATATATATGAAATAAAAAGTAATAAATTACTGAATAAAAACTGAATAAATTCAGATTTACACATTTACTCAAGTAAATAAACAGAATTAATGATGGGCTAAATATCTGCAGAAATCTGCGGAATTCTGCGGAAAATCTGCGGAATTCTGCGCGCGCAGATTCCGTGTGGGCCTACGTCATAAGTCAGCTCATTGACAGACCAGCTGATTTCACCAATGCTACTTTGAAAAGCTCCAGTGTCCCTGGATTAGCAGCGATGAAGAGTGGTGAACCGATGACCTTCATGGTCAATCACAGTTATTTATTTATTAGTTCATGTGAGGAAATTGTATTTTTTGGGTGAACTATCCTAGTGTTTTGATATGTTAGCAAGCCATTTCTCACGCAGTAAATGTGGATCTCTCAGGGGAACTTGATCTTGACTTGGTCTCATAATCTATTGACATAGGTCTTGACTGCAACAGTACTTTACACATCATATCTGTTCCCTTCTGTCATACACTAGACCATAAATTAAAGTAGCCTTTAAAGTGTTTCTTTTCTTTCTGCAGGTATGGCTGAAGGTCCAGTCACTCCACTGCTGTCTGCTATCACTCGGAGAGGAAGGAATTCTTTTGTTATCACAGACAAAGGCCCTGGTGTTTCCAGCCAAGCATCAGCACCAAGAGCCTGATGACGCTTGTACTGCAGAGAATGATCAGTTAAAGGAGATGGACATGATCATGTATTGAGCAGCCTGAGTTATCTGAAACAGCTGGAATGATCTATGAACCAGCAAGGATAACCTTTTTTTACAATTAACCACATAAATGCAGCATGGATTATTTTTAAAGTGTCATTATTGCTTGATTTTAAATAAACATTTTAAAATGAAAAAAATATATATATAAACAGTTCTTTCTAAAACTTAATTTTGTAATGATAATTTTCTCATTTAACACAGTAAAGAATACATTTTAGTTACCCTTTAGAATATGGTTGTATTAGTTAATGCATTTACTAACAGAAACACAACTAAACACATTTGCTACAGTATTTGTTCATGTTAATGAAAACACAGTTGTTCATTGTTATTGATATTACTAGCATTAACAAGCATGAAGTTGAATGTTAATAATGTATAAAGAAATGTTGAACAATGATTAATAAATGCTAGAAGTATCGTTCATAGTTAGTTCATGTTGGTGAATACATCAACTAAAAAAAATCTTATTCTAAAGTGTGACCACACTGTGCATATTGTGCATGGTTAAATTGTGCATAATTAGGTTAATTGCCTCATCGTGTAATTATATAGATTAAATATCTATGCACTTGAGAGCCCATTATGAATGTTTTGTACACTTTTAATTGGCCTGAAGTCACACAAAATGCAAACATGCAATAAGTACTGCATGACAGGATTCTCTGTTAAATTTTTTTCTTTAATGCTGTACTTTTTAATCATAAATGCTATTTTGTAATCCGGAATCTTCAAAATATCTGTTTAACAGAAGAAGAAACTCAAACAGGTTTGGGAAAAATTGGAAGGAAAATGAATGATGCAATTTTCAGGCAAGTTATCCTTTTAAGTATAGTGTTAGGTTTGGCATGATCTAATAGCCACAGAACACCAAGTTCGCTTTCTTTCCAGCATCCGTTGTCAAGTGTTTGTGTTCAATTTCTACTCACCTCGAGCCTCAGGTTATTCCTGTCTACTGTATGATTGTGTCGTTAATGTGCGGGCAGTGGTACCACCAGAAAGCTTGTGATGTACAATCTTTCCCTGTTCTCTAAGGCAGCAATGTTTTGCACCAGTAATGTGATATGAATGGACAATAATAATGCAAAGATAAGTGTAGTATAATCAAAAGCAAACCTCTCGGCTTACGTTTAACCTTGACTCTAAGATGTTGGTAATGAGACACTGGTGCAAGGAAATAAGAAGAGAAGCTGACCAGGCCGCATATGGGGTAAAAGGTACACTAGAAAGTGCATGTAAACAGCACGTATGTTTGTCCAATGTAAGATGTTTTCTTAAAATCCAACACTTCAAGTGTTTGCATAGGTTTACTTGTGTTTGAGTATATGTGTATGTGTTCATTGTCGTGAACTCAAAGTTGACTGTTTCTGGAACCGAATACCACAGTAATACAGGTCAATCAGCTGGCTTCTAGTTAGTTCCAACTTTAGCTATATATCTGCTGTTGGCCAAAGGCACAGTGCAGAATTTAGACATTTGGATTATAAAATGTTCTTAAATTGTCTCCTTGATCAGTTTTACCCTAAAAACATCTATACCCACTGCACGTTTGGTTGTCTGGTGTAAATATATTTTCTCAGTTGCAGTGTACTGCTTTTTGTCTTTTAATTAAACCCCAAATCTATTGTAATGAAGCACATGAGACAACATTTGGGAACCTTTAAAAAATCTTACGTCATTTAAACAGTTTGATTGTTTTATTGTTAGGATATTCATATTTTAGGAGTTTCTGGAGATGATGTCAGCAAGTATATTCATATCATGGTATTTAAATGATTAAATGCTCACCACAAAAAAGAAGATTCTGTTATTAAATTCTGACCCTCTGTCATTTCAACCCCTTTAAAACTTGACACAAATTGAAAAAACAACTTATGAACACAAATTGAAATCTGAGAGTTCCTTCATCCTCCATAGACAGTAATTGTTCCTGAGATGTTCAAAGTCCAGCAAAAAGACAAAAAACTATTGTCAGAATGTTCCATGTGTAATCAAAGCTCCAAGAACATTTTTTATTTTGTGCTCAAAAAAAGATTTTTACACATTTTAAAACTGTTTGTACAAGTAAATGTTTTTTTTTATCAACAAATAATTTTTTCCCAATATTTTCTTCTTTTCTACCTTTCTACGTTGCTATTTTTCTACTATACTACAAGTGTGGCTAGGGGCAAATTATTAAGTCAACAGTGACATCTTGTGGCCTGACAGAGTGCAAGTCAAGATATGAGTGTGGACATGGGAGTGAAAATCAAAATACAACAAACAGATGTGAGAAAGGCTTTGATTTCCTGTTGATGGATGTTATGCAGAAGTACTGTCATAAACACATTTTACAGATTTTTTATTTATTTTATATTTTAACACTAGTGTTTCCCAAAACTTTACTACTAGCAAACATTTGCAAACAGCATAACATTTTTTTTTTGCCAATTCAATTAGATCCACTTGTTTGGTAAACAAAGCAATCGTTCATATAATATATCCATGGAAACTTTCTTTAAATTCCATAAGTAAATAAATTGACTCAATGGGCTATAAAATCTGCAGATTTTTGAGCACTCGAATTTCGTGTTGGCTTACCTATTGATCAAATACATATAAAATACAGATGAAATAAAATAACAAATATGTCAATGTTGCTATTAAAAATCAGGGTAATTCCACCCAATATTCCTCCTTTTTTTTTTGTTAAAAAATTGGTATTGTGATATGCATGTCTGAAAATATGGCATCTTTTTATTATTTTGACAAACTTGAAATGTTTGCTCCAAAAACAAAAAAACATTTATGTTAAATATATGAAGTGCTATCATTATAGCTTGCAGAACAAATAAATATTACGTTTTACTCACTCATAACATAAATACAAATATAAATCATGAGAAACAAGAGTTACTGTGGTTAAGTCATGGTAACCATACCTTGCTAAGCTATTTTTATTTATATTATTTTTCCTCTTTACTAATAGTTATTTTTGTACATTTATATTTTAGTTGTCTATAACCTTGTGTATTGAGATTAAATATATAATAGTTTTATTAGTTAGATGTTTGAACTGATCTGGATGGAAGATCTTTCTTACTCGGGCCGAAGATAAATCGGCGATATATACTTGGCTGTGAGGGTTAGAGAGTGTTGTGGAATGCCCACATGTAAACCTCATACTGTAAAGTTTATTCTGCAGCCCAGATCGCTCTGTAAGCTTTAAATTAACTTAATGAATCAAATGGATAAACTCAGTTGAAGCCTTTGACCGATCATTGAACCTGGGAGACAGGGGAAAGGCCAACAAAAGTAATAGCAAGTATATTTTACTTTTAATTATTTATTTTAGTGGGAATGAAGAGACATTTTTAGTTCTTTTTTCAATCAGTTCATTTCTTCTATTTTGATATCTATCTATCTTCTTGATCCAGGTTACTTTAAACTTGTTTAAATAAAATATTAAACATGTAAATCTTAATCTGTTTTTTAAACTAAATGTGTTTTCTGGTTATTTATATTTTCATAATCATTTAAAATGTTTTGTTTTAATTTTTTAATTAAATTATTATTATCAATATTTTTATTAACTAACGTCCCTGGGCTTGGAAAAAAAAAAAAAGTTTGAAAAATCTCTGGTCCAGTAAATACAATATCAAGTCTGCAGCCAGAACTTTCAATCTTTAATGGAGCAGTTCTTAATCTTTCTTAAAAAAAAAAAAAAAAAACGAAAATCGAGCGTTTGTTTAAGAATAGATGCTTCATTAAGATAAAAAGGTAACGTTATAACACATTTGATTTGTGTGGTCAGTGCTGGGTTGGCATTGCACGTGGGCAAAGAGTACATTTGGGCTGTTTCTCAATATGCGTTCTTGTCTGTACTAGTGTCCTCGTGAAACGTCATCAACCGTCGCCAAAGTACTGTTCCAATTCAAAGTTCACATCTTGCCAAGTACAGATGAAATTCCTGGATGTGTACTTGCTCTGCCCCTTTGGCCAAGGATGCATCGAGAGGTGACTTGTGTGAACTTGGTTTTGTCCATATTTAAATGAACGTGTGTAAATGCACGCTTTGATCAAACCTTTTATTCCCCTTGATGATATGGTGCTTTTTTCCCTCAACGTCCTCCAAAGTTTCAATGTTTGGCCGTGTCTGCCATATCTGTTTTTTTTTTTTAAAAAAGAAAAAAAGAATGCATCGGTTCCTGCATGTAGAATTCAGAAATCTCATGGCATTGAAAGAAAACTGGCAGCAGTTGAGTGCCGAGGTCAAAGGTCAGATGAGCAGGCATCACACCTGATCCAAACCTGGGGCAACTGTACAGTAAAAAAAACAAGATTAAGAAATATTGCTTTAATTTTGGAGAAAAAAAAACCTCTTCTGTGTTAAAATTTGATGTTCCTCCAGCGTTCTTACTTCAGTCTTTAATGTCAGGTGATCCTTCAAATGTCAGTGTAAATTGTTGAGTATACCGTTAGTGTTCAGTCGTGTTTTTCATAGTTACCAGTGCTGATGGAGTTTTTTTAGAGCGTCATATTCTGCTGGAAAAGTTTTATTTTAATGGTAATATGCCATAAGCTGATGTGTATGAGTAACTTCACAAGTTGACCATAGTCTAGACCGATGACATGCTCATCTACTCCCAGAACTTGGGAGAACCAAATGTTGCAGCTCGTCCGGTCTTCAATGATGAGCCCAAAAGAGGCCACTTCACAGGGCCGGCCCAAGGCTTAAGAGAACTGAGAGGCAGGACAAGATGCCGGGCTGGACTTGGTTAACTTTAGATTTTACAAAAATCTCATTATTTTGTTTTTCACCTAAAATATTAATTAAAACATCCAAGATGTGTTTTGCCTCATCAAAATGTGGAATTTGATCAGCAAACTACTCGTTCTAAGACAACTATGCCTTCGGATAAATGACTTGGCTTCAAGTACGATGCCAGACGATTCAGAAATAAAGGTACAGACTGCACAAACAGATAAACGACATGATGCATCTCATTTCACCACAACTAAAGGCAGCGACAAAAAAAGTCAAGCTGTCACGATGATGACATTTCTCATGCAACCCTTTAGCAAGATTACATAGTATTTATGCTTCATATATATATATATATATATATATATATATATATATATATATATATATATATATATATATATATATATACATACATATATATATATATATATATATATATATATATATATATATATATATATATATATATATATATATATATCCATGGGCTACTGTAAAGTAATATGGCTCTGTCATAACGTTTTGAATAAAAATTCGAATTTGGATAAGACATCTTTAGTATAGTTTTGATTTTAAGGCATAATAAAGATCAAATGCAAGTACGAGTGGATTAACATTGAAAATTTAAAATGCATCAAGAAAACCATGTGCTAAGGAAATTTCAAACCATTTTGAACGCACAGAGACGAGCTTTTGTGCAAAAATGAACTTAAAGGTGCCTTTAAAAAGTGTCAAAGTACTTTTAAAAACAAAAAAAAGCAAACCCCCAATAGGTGGCAGCAAGAGGCCGCTTTATTTGAGTAAAGCATTGAGCGATTTATTCAGCCAAAGAAGCGAATAGGATAAACGGACAGTTGAATCAATCACTGAATCATCGACTCACCCGAGTCTTCTTTGCGAAGGCCTGAATCGTTCGTGTGGGGAAACGTCGCAGTGTATTATTCAGAGATGACCAACTGTTCTGCTGTTTATTGTATTATAATTATCGCAATGATTTTACTACCACTACTATCAATAAAATTATTAATTATAATAATATTGCCGGAAGTTATTCAGCGCATGCGTCACGTGTTCATCATCAGCATCCATGACAACGGTTCTGTGGGTGTTGTTTGAATCCATTGACTGTAAAAAATATGGATGACACGACAGCCCTTTTTCCCATTGAACGCCTTGAGGGCAAAACGCCTGCTTGACGGGCACAAACTGTCGCAAAAGACTGCTGAAATTGGAGCCAGACATGCGCAGAAGGATTGTCTGATGGAGCCAGAGGAGGAGCCGCGAAAATGAGCAGAGTCGAGCTTCCAATCAAACGCTTTATGTAAAATCAACTACGCCCCCCGAACTTCTCAGCATGCGTTTGCTGTCATATCAACACAAATGGATGTAATAATGTTAACAAATATGAGGGTTTTATATATTCAATCGCGCCAGCTCCAGGCCGCAGCGCATAACTTACTCGCGGCGTCGCGGGCTGATTCCGGCTCGCATGCAGCAGCGCCGGCTCGCTCGGCCGCCGCATCTGGCTCGATCGACTCGGGCTGGAATTGGGTAGTTGGAATTGAGTCCAGGCATCCGGAGTAGGTCCAGCAGAGGTAACATTAGTCAGTCTGAGCTCTAAGAGATAAGTCTCCGGCAGGCGAGAATCTAGCCGGAACTGTGTTTTGCTATCTGGGTGGCTAGGCGTGTATCAGCAAACTAATAAACCCGAAAAAAGCCCTGAACTTAGCGAATAAACAGTGTTCCACCAGGATCATGTATGTCAGAAACTATAGTTTACTGCTGAACTCATTTTGTCATGGTAAAATAACACAGAAATCGAATAATAACATTTCAGTCTACTTCAGTCTCCTGCCGAAGCTCAGACGCCGCGCTTTGAGAAACTGTCAATCACAGCTGTCAATCACGATGACACGCCCAGCATTAAATTACTGCTAAAAACAAACTGTTTACAAAAATGAAGATCTGCACCTATTTCAGCACAATAACCAGTGCCTTAATCGACCAGAACTATCTTTCGGGACATTTTATTGCAAGTGTAATATTTTTTTTTTATTTGGGCTCAAGTCTCCTTCATTAACACGGAGGAGGCGGGCTTTATGACTTGTACTGCAGCCAGCCCCCAGGGGGCGATCTAACGGCCGAAACCTTCACTCAAATGTAGGCTTGCGGCACACTTGTTTGAATCTCGCTGTGTCGATTGGCATCTGATCTCTGCGTCCTTCGTGACAATTTTTCCGGATTATCGACATTATTGATCGTTGGATACGTCGATTGATCGCCTGCTGTTCCCATCATTCAGGTTTGACCCTTTTTATTACGCTGTGCTTTGTGTTTGTGTTCAGTATGTCTTGTGTTCACTACAGGTTCCAGAGTCGACTCACCTACGACTCGCTCCAGTTTGAAGGCCTCAACATCACCGCGGGAGAGCTGAAGCGGCAGATCATGAGGAGCAAGAGGCTGAAGTTCTGCCAGCTGAAGATCAGCAACGCCCAATCTGATGAAGGTGAGTTGAGGAAAAGACACTTCAACTGTTCCACACTAACATTAGCTGCGTTATATCAGACACTTCTGGAAGCTGTAAGGTGGTGCTGATGCTGACATGTAGTGATGTTTTGACTGTTTTAAAAGGCTAATGGCAATTATTTGCTGATTCTGATTTTATTTTGCTGTCAGAATACACAGATGATGCTCTCAACCCCTAAAAACATGTCGGTTATCATCAGACGGATCCCTGCGGCGGGACTGAAGTCCTCAAATAGAAGATTTGTTGGGTAAGTGCTGTGAAATGAGCACAAGCGTCCCCTGTTAGATAATATATGAAGACTCCTGGTCTGTCCCTGGTGTTTTAGTCACACAAGCTCCTTTGTTTTGCAGACATCAAGCTGGACGATGGGTTGAATCTTTACCAAGAGGTGAACCTTCACTCCTCTCACTGGAGCAGTTGTTGAAGGTATTGAACAAATGAATAGCAGAATAGCAAAACGCAATGTAAAGCACACAATACACACACACACACACACACACACACACACACTCAGCTTCTTAGTGAGATTTGAGGGTGTTTGAAGGGTTGAGGGTGAAAAAGATTCAAATGTTGCAAATGCTTGTGAAACAGACTGAGAATCTGGCTGAGGCAAAGGCGTCAGAGGAGGACAAGCTGAAAGCGGTGATGTACCAGTCCAGCCTGTGCTACTACTCCAGCAGGTGAGCGTTCAGACACTGACAGGTTTGCTTTGTGAGAAATGTCTGAACTGATTCTCATGGTTCTGATATTCACTAGTGAGGCCATGAAGCTACTTGGGATCCCGGGACACCACATTAGGCACTGCCCCACTAATGTGGTAACTGGGTTTTCCAAGCTCACGGTTGCTGTGAACTTGAGCTCTTGTCCTCATCAGTCAGATTGTTTGCTCAGAGTTTGACTGTCACTCCTCAATTCACAGGGCAGCGGCTCTGCTTCGCACAAGCTCATCCGGAAGAGCACAGGATGTGTTCCCCGCAGCTTCCCCGCAGCTTCCTGTTGGAGGTTGATGACCCAGACCGAAAGGGAGTCATGATAGACGGCAGTGGCAGATACGTCATTCCCATCATAGACGCGTGAGTAAACTGTACTTGGCATAGCCGCATGTTCCAGTGTTTGTCCAAATCTCACATGATGTCTGCTTGTGTGTGTTTGCGCTCGATCTGTTCAGTGAGGCCTATGCTGCTGAGAAGAGAAAGAGGCCGTCCTTCTCCTGCCAGACCGAGCCTTTGCCCTCCTCGTCCTCAGCAGGTGCGGCATCTTCGGTCCGGGACGCCGGAGGGAAACGGTCCCGCTCCCCATCTCCACCAGAGACGCGCGGCGACCAGAAGAGACCACGTCGCTGAGAGATCTTCATCCAAGAGACCTGGAGCCAACGTGTAAATATTGTACATAGTTTATTTATAAAAGATAATAAAGATTATAGCTGCATGAACTATGTGGACTGGTTAACCTTTACTCCAGCAGTGCAACACACACTAATTAATTCATTAACACAATATTATGAAGTTTTGCTTTAATTTAGGAAAAGAAATCCTCTTCTGTGCTAAAATCTGATGTTTTTTCAGCGTTCTTACTCCAGTCTTTAATGTCAGGTGATCCTTTAAATGTCAGTGTAAAGTGTTGAGTATACTATTAGTGCTTAGTCGTGTTTTTCATAGTTACCAGTGCTGATGGAGTTTTTTAAAGCCTCATATTCTGCTTGAAACGTTTCATTTTAATGGTAATGTCCCATAAGCTGAGGTCTTGTGAGTAACTTCACAAGTTGGCCATAGTCTACACAGATGACATGCTCATCTACTCCCAGAACGAAATGTTGCAGCTTGTCTGGTCTTCAATGAGCCCAAGAGAGGCCACGTCACATTTGCATTTGCTAAAATCAGGTTCTGTTATGCAGAGTATTATAAGATTGTGAGTGTGATACCCTGAATATGACATGACATTTATCTTTCAGGTCAATCCTTTTTTCATATTTGGGCCCCAAATTGTGACATTATCGACCCTCTTGAAACCATGATGGTGCATTTAAAGGGTTAATCCTAAAAATAATCAAACATTACTTCAAATTTTGAAAACATTTCATCAGTTTATTTCGCATTTGGTGCTTATTCAAAATCTTTCAGCACTAACACACAGATCATTTAGTTGTAAATACACTATTAAATATTATTAATACAACCTTCTGTCTCGCTACAATCCAACTCGCTCTTTAAGATCTCAAAACTCAGGGCTTCTGGTAGTACCTAGAATAGCAAAATCAAGTAAAGGAGGTCTAGCCTTCTCTTTCATGGCTCCTACACTCTGGAATAGCCTTCCTGATAACGTCCGAGGCTCAGACACACTCTCCCAGTTCAAAACTAGATTAAAGACCTATCTGTTTAGTAAAGCATACACTCAATGCATCACCTAGCGGGTTCCACACAGGCTTCTGCATCTTGTTTATATACAATATGAACAGCAGCTACGCTAATTATTCTCTTTATTCTCTATTTTCACCTGGGGATACTCATCCCAAAGTCCTCAGATTATGCGGAGTCACTGATTGGATCCAAGACCAGCGACGAGATGATCCCAAGGATTACATATCCAGGACCAGGCCATATCCTGAGCTGCTGCTGCGCTGATGGTCGTGGGGAGTGGAGAACATGAGTCTGATTCCAGCGACGCTCCAGGGACAGACGAGTCTTCGCTGAGGCCATCTTCCAGCCTAAACCACGGCGACTGAAGCTCTGCACAAGACTTTTGGCCAGCGGAGAAATTAAAATGGTCGTGCCCAACTGAGTCTGGTTCTCTCAAGGTTTTTTTTCTTCACTCCCATCAGGTGAAGTTTTTTTTCCCTCTCCGCTGTCGCCACTGGCTTGCATGGTTCAGGATTGGTAGAGCTACGCATCGATGAATTTGCTCTTCAGTGTTTGATCTCTCAGTAATGATTAAATCACACTGAACTGAGCTGAACTGAACTAAACTGAACTTAAACACTAAAACCTGAACCACACTGTTCCAGTTACTATGACCATTTATGTGAAGCTGCTTTGACACAATCTACATTGTAAAAGCGCTATACAAATAAAGCTGAATTGAATTGAATTGAATTATTATTTACTGTATTATTTATTGAACAATAATATTTAATACACAAAGTAGCCATTACAAAAGTTGTCAAGCTGTTTAGTCAAAACTTAGTTTATTTATGCAGCTGCATTATAGGACCTTGATCTCTGTTCTGTTGACTTTTGATGTGTAAAATTCTTAAGCAGGATGTAAATTGGGATGTGGATGCATATTTATTTATTATTATTATTTTGTTCGGTTATGACTCAGAAGTCACTTGTCTCGGTGTAAGTTGTGTAAGGTTTCTGAGGGTGTTGATGTGTCGATGAGGGTGTTTATTTCAACATTAGCGAAAATGAAAGATCAGCACTTATATTGTGTGGATGGCATCGCTATTTATTTTATTTCATTTAATATCCACAATGCAATATTAAAGTCATGACAAGAAACGTACAGTGAAACAAACAGGTTATAAAGTTTTACAGAACTGGTCACACAAGCCTGGGGGAAAAAAATATTTGCTCGTAATTTGAGATTTATTTTCTCCACCTGCTCATGTAACTTTTGAGGATTTTGATTTTAATATTTCACCATACTTAGTGTTTGCAGCAACAACTTTATTCTCAGTAACGTTGAACAGAAATTTTATGTCTCATTTACTGGAGTGGGCTATGTGCCCAATAAAAGTCTACTGTCTGCGACCTTGTAAGAGATTTGAGTTACTATTTAAATAAGTCTGTGTATTAATTATGAGTGTTAATCCCAGAGTAAAGATAATATTGTCTATGTAAAACCGAGTCAGTGCTTGTGAAAGCAATGTAGTTTAACTCAAAACAAACTGACTCATGTGCAGGAAATCATCCCAGCACAAGTCTTGTTTATTTAACTTTAAGAATTAACTTAAAAGTTTATATGTTTGGGATATAAGGCCAGGTGTATTGAAAGATCATACACTGTAATTCAGTGGGTTTTTTTAGATGGAATGAGACAGTGCGCAGTTCCAGTAAACCAATCCCAGTCTAGTTTGGCATCTCAATTCATCAAACTGGAAAATCCAGCTTATGAGTATGACTGACCCACAAAACAACATGTGATCAAGTAACACACTGAGATTTTTCACAGCTGCGTAGCTGAACAACAGTGAAGCGAAAGTTCTGTGGTTGTTGCTGGCAAATAGACTTGTATGTAAATGAGCTGATCATTTGGTTGGTTATTCGGGTTTTTCCAAATATAGGTGTACAGGACACCCTCTCACCCCCCAAAAAGGACTGTATGTGCCAAAAATGTGAATTTCAATTCTTTAAAACGGCAGTCTACAAGTATCTCGGTCTCCATTACTTTTAGAAACCTGCTTTTAAAAGCAGAAGGATCATCTTGACATGGTCTTTACGGTGAAGCTCTTCAATGCTAATGAGTCTGATGTTTCAAGGAGTATGTGTAGCTGTGTGGATACTGTACACATTTAAAGAACAGATTAATTTTCTTGGAAATACTGTATAACCCAAAAGGATTTTCTTCGCAAAAAGTAATCTAAACAAGCAATATTTATGGCAGATATGTCATTTAAACATCGCTCTGTTATGTGTTAATATCTGATTAATTGCTTAGCACATCAAACCATGCAAATTGGTATTGGTATTTTTATGTTATTAGCTATATTTCTCAATTGGTTACTGTTAATGACATCAGCATTTCATAGTGCGTTTAGCGTTACGTGTAGAATTGCAACTTATCTACACAGTCTATCATTTCTAATTGTCATACAATCCAATATTCATATTGATACATTTATTTATTCCAGCTGCTGTGAGAAAAGGCTAATGACCCTTACACAGGGTCACAGTAGCCTTTATCTGTCTATATAAGTCCTTCTGTACAATAAGACAACAAAGATGGAAATCTGCCACTCAAATTGGAAAGCATTATCGCATGCTTATAAATCAGGCTAAGGTAACAAGATAGATTTGAAGACTGACTGGTTAGGTTCTTGCTCATTCTTTTGAATATTTTTTATTTAAATTACAGCATTAAGTATATTCTGGTAAACAAGATGTCTCTCTGAAACACCTGACAATACATCAAATATCAAACTAAAGCAATATTTGCATATTAAAATAATATCTATTTACTGTCTGATTGAAAAATATGTGTCAGTTTACAACATTTATATTTACAGTATATGCATTCAGCAGAATATGTTCTGCATTTGTCAACAAACTTCCCTATACCATCATGTGAGACTTTTAGAATTTTAATATTAGTCACTTTTAAGGTACTAGACCAATGATTCCAGTAGATTGCTCAGAGAAACCTCTAAACCTCTTTTGCCCTTGCACTTTACAATGAATAAAGAATTGTTTTCTGTTTCCCACATGAGTTTATACAGTATGTACATTTTATATGTGCACCACTTTGTCTGCTTCAGGATAATTAGTAGTTACAGTTGTTTCCTTTTGCGGTGAAAAAGACCCCAGTAGCAAAACCCAGTAGCCCGAGAGCAAGACCAACTCCACACTTATGGACCAATGCTGGGCTGCTTTACCTCCACATCTGCACACAACACACACAAACATTTGGGAAATTCACATGTTTTATTCGTGATTATATGTGAATGTTGAATAAACACTCACCCCATGTTCTGGTCTGAGGTTGCTGAAGGGCTTTGTGCTCCACTAAACAGCTATGAATGTCTCCTTCCTCAGGAATGAAGCTCAGTCAAGAAAAGACGTTCATTGTGCCATCTTTGTTAGGGTAATATCTGCTGATAGTTGATCCATCTGTCACATTCACATTGTTCTTGGTCCACAAGACTCTGACCGGTGGAGGGAAGAATCCAGTCACTTGACAGATCAGAGTGTTCTTGACATTTAATTGTGGATCACTTTTAGGATAAATTGAGCTCAAGGGAGGTTCTGGCAAAGATTAGATCAACCACCATTTTAAACATTTTACTAAAACATTTTTTGATAAGACTTTATAATGAGATTGTATTAGTTAATGTATTTACTAACACAAACAAATGATGAACAATATTTATAACAGTATTAATTCATCTTTTATAATGATAGTTAATGGTAATAAACATGCTTTTGTTACTTCTTGTTAACTCACGGTGCATTAACTGATATTAACAAACAAGAATCAGTTGCTGTATTTTTCCTAGCTCATGTTAGTAAGTATTGCAAACTTATCATAAAGTGTGACACATTTTTATCCCTATTTTTGTCTTACCAAGTACTTCAGGTGAACTGGCATACACCTCTCTAAGCACAGCCAGGAAGGCTTTGCCGTTGAATTATGCCCTTTTAGCATCCACATATAATGGCTGAAACACAGCTAGATCAGCAAATTCAGGTAATGTAATAACATCTTTTTGCTCTTTGAAGTCCACGTGTGCCAACTGTTCATCATCAAACTGGACAATAAAATCTTCCTGATCTGCGTCACCACTCGCCCCAATCAGTCCATATTTATGATAATCTAAAAACAAAAAAACAGGTTTACAGGTCTGAGTATTATTATTTTTAAGGAATAGCATTTTTAATATATTTACATGAAGCATACACGAGTATAATCTTATTTATCAACTTGATTATCTATGAAATCTCATTTAACAAGTGTGAAATCATTTAGGGTATCATTAGTTATGTGTTACTGAAAAGCAAGCAGTTTTAAATGGATAGTTCACCCCAAAATGAAACTTTACTCTCTATGTACTCACAGTAAAGTGGATCTAACCCTTAAACACAAAAGAAGACATTTTGTGGAAAGTTGAAAACCTGTGAGTTCTGACTTCCTTATTAGTGAAAACAAATACTACAGCAGTCAATGGTTACAGGATTTCAGCTATGTTCAAGATACCTTCTCTTGTGTCTAGCAGACGAAATAATCTCTTAAAGGATTGAAGCCACTTGAGGAAGAGTAAATGATGACAACCTTTTAAATTTGGGTGAACTAAGTCTTTAATGCTAAAACAATTTTATGCTTGGTTCACTCACCTTGAGCTCGGACACAAACACAGACGAGTGTGATTCTTAACAAGGCCTCCATTGTACATCACAAACAGTAAGTGCAGGAAGCAGAAAATGCCACTCGACGGCATGTCAGTAGAGTTTTGTTAGAAATGGTACAACCTACTATTTAAACAAGCTTTATTTGATGACTTAAATCATCCAATTGGCTTTGCAGCTATTCTGTGACAGAACAGTCTCCATGGGATATGGTCTGGGTTTAAGGCATGAGGAACTCTGTTTTAGTTCCTTTGTTAACCACTAGATGGTTCTGCTTCTTAACCACAAGTAACATTTTGGCCACTTTATCAGGTACAGTTAGTCAAACGCTTCCTATGTAAATATCTAATTAGCCAATTAAAATATGGAACCAGATTAGTCTCAAAAGAAATTCACACAAAAGACACGATGTGCACATGCATAGCCAAATTCACGTGCATAAAACCAAATTCACATGCGTAAAATATTTATTTATATTCACAAAAAAATTTCACGTGCACAAAATAAAAATACATTTTCATAAAATACGTTTCACAAATGCAAAACACCATTTGCAAATGTATAAGAGTGTATAAGAGTGCGCTTCTTTTGTGCAGACTGTTCCTCTCCAGCATGGCGAACGGAGAAAGCAGCAGTCACACTTTTTTTAAATTAATTTATTTATTTGACCATATCCTCACTCTTTTTATCGCAGAGTTAGCGCAGAGTTGGTTTTATTGAATACAGCTCTCATCTGATTGGCTGAAAGGTACGAGTAGTCCTGATTCTGGCAGGAAAGTCTCAAAAATACACACACTCATATCCAGGGGGAGTCGTGTGTGAAAGTGGATTTGCACATTCTCATTCAGGATGAACTCGCAAGTTTTAAACATTCAAAACTTTTTGTACACTCTGCAAATGGTGTTTTGCAGTTTTGAAACGTATTTTATGAAAATGTATTTTTATTTTGTGCACGTGAAATTTTTTTGTGAATAGAAATAAATATTTTACGCACGTGAATTTGGTTTTATGCACGTAAATTTGGCTACGCATGTGTACATCGTGTCTTTTGCATAAATTTCTTTTGAGACTAATCTGGTTCCATATTAAATGACAGTGGCTTCATGCATTTAAGTGACTTTGAACTTGGTTATTGGTGCCATATAGGGGCTAGTCTAAGAATTAAGGTCAAAAACAAAAATTTAAAAAATTAAGGGTTGTGTTTTCTTGACACACTTTAGTGCCAACAGAGCATTGTTTAAACACCACAGCCTACTGTACTTGAGTATTATTGCTAACCCTGTCCATTCCTGTATGATTTGCATGTTGCAAAATTCGGATAATCTCAGACTGGTTTCTAGAATTTGACAGTGCATTCAACTAACTCAAATGACCTCCACAGTCACCATATTTTAATCTAGTAGTGCACTGTGCTCAAACAAGAGATTCACATTGTTTCAGATTTTCAGTTTCCATTAAAAAAGAAATCACACACAAAAAAACTTTAAATCTACAGTACTTTAAAACAATTAAGACAGTTCAGAATGCAAAAGTGCATACACTTTATACCATCTAAGAGCAGCCTTTCTTTCAGTATGCTGTTAAATTAAAGCTGTGGTTTATCAGTGTTTGGTGCCACAACATGGAACTTCATAGTCAGCAACGGCACACATTTGGTTGTTCAAAGACTGCTATGGTAAGTATGCTTCAAAAGAGTGCAAAAAAGGCACTTTGCCTGGATAAACTTTTAGGCAACACAAACCTGTTGAAGTGGTTTTCTTAGGACAAATTAAGCCAGTGCACCTCCATGACAAATCCAAAAATTATCCAAAATGTTAGAACATGCAAATGAATTTCTGTTAATGCATTGTCCTGCATTGTCTGAAATCACTGTACATGAGCTCGGTGAAACATCAGTTTTTTTCTCTATATTTGCAATTGTTATTTATGTTCTCTTTTTTTTTTTTTTTTTTTGTCTGCACTATGTTTGTACTTTGTACATTTTGTACTCTCAGTACTGGAAGCTTCTATCACTAAAGCAAATTCCCAGTGTGCAATAAACCTCTTTATAATTCTTTCTGATTCAATATGATAAAACCGATTCATGCTGCATCATCAACACTCTGCAATGTAGGTCCTGATGTTGACATATCACATAAGAATGGCTGATAAGAAGATCGATACCTCACTTTGTTGCTAATATTTTGTGGGCCAAATAGGCTCTGGTTATAGGTGGGTGATCATAATGTTAATGTCATAAATAAGGGTGATCTAACTGCTACTTTGCATCTGAGCTTCTTTTTAATCCCTTCCTCATTTGTGTCTTTAGGGAAAGAATGAATAGAGCAGAAAAAAAATTCAGACGAACTTCCTCATGTATCGTAGTATAAACATGAGTATTCTATTGTCTGTGAGGCTTAATATCAGCTGACTTCTATATTGTACAGTATATCAGGGGTTCCCAAAATCTCAGTTCAACGGTCTGAATCACAATTTATCAATTTCAACTTGATTCAGAACAACTGTTCATAACAAAATGTAGTTTTAATAACATGCATAAGTAAATTAAATTGACCACCCTGACATCTTTGCACATTCAATTGCTCATTGCGGTGGAGAGTATGGCCCAGTCATGGCAGACGTCATACTGTATGCTGACTGGATATCATGACAAAAGTATGCAACAACAGCTTCTTCTGCAAGGTATCAGCTTGGAAAACTGTTTCCAGGTCCACGCTGCTAATCCGTTGAATTGAGAAAATATTTATTTATGACCCCTTTTTAGTCATATCACACATTAAAGTGATTTTTCAAATAAAAAGCATGGTGTACACAACAGTCTCTGCACTTGCTGCATCAGACATCAATCGTTTAACAATTTTAAAAAAATTAATCACTTTCTGGCCATCTGATAGTAGGCCTGGTTATATATATATATATATATATATATATATATATATATATATATATATATATATATATATATATATATATATATATATATCGAGATCCTGATTTTCAAAAGTGTTACAGCGATTTCTAAAGCGCTTGGATCACATGACGTCAGAGTTAACAAGCGGATTGCACATTCAAAATGGTGACCCTTTGCATTACGTTGTCACCAGCTCTATTAAACTCAGTCCACAGTCCGATTGGTTCTTTGCTGGAGTTTCTCCAAAAGTGATGGCTTTACATTAGCGATGTGCTGCCAAATATGTTGCACTTGCTAAAATTCATTTCTGCACATCAAATCAAAAAACACTGAATTTATTTCATTTATTTCATTGTTCATTTAAAAATTAGTAAATAAAACATTTTTGGTGGTACATCGTACAATAATAGAGCCACTGTGCTTTATCTTCATAATATAGACATCCTGTTGAGATAACTGATCTGTCAGTTTATCCTTACGGAGATGTCTATGAGCACATATACCATATTAGATAGAGATATTATGAATCGTCATACATAAAACAAAGATTATTTAGACTAAATCCTTATGAAAGATAATGTGTGATGATCAAATGTGATTGTAAAACTAACCAGAGGAGAAAGTCTCTTTTTCAATAAAAGATCAATAAAATTGACTGATTTTTCAATCAATCAATCAATAAAAGTTGCAGTTGAGATCTTAAAGGTCTTTACAGATCTTACAGAGAGGATTAGTGTTTTTCACATGCAGGTACACAGTCTGTGCTTATCCACTGCACATCTTCATTTACTCGCTGAGGGTCTGCAGAGGTTCAGAGCATCCGATGTATTGACTTCCAGCTGATGTGTTGCCTACTAGTAAATAAGGACATGAACATGGGATTTCACTACATAAAAAAATAGAAAAAGCATGAAATCTCTAGTGCTTTATCATAATTGTTTTAAGTGTGTGTATCTGCAAACTAACCTGTGTGTTTTCTTTTATAGTAGATCAGTCCTCCGGCAGCCATTATGGCCCCCAGAACTATTCCTGCAGCCCCAGTTATTATCTTATTCTTGTTTGACTCTGTCAAAAATGAATCTGAAAAAATATATATATATATATATTTATATAAAATAAATAATAATAATAAAATTATATATATACATATATATATATATATATATATATATATATATATATATATATATATATACATATATATATATATATATATATATATATATATATATATATATATATATATATATATATATATATATATATATATATGTAAATGTGAGTAAATGCAAAACTATTCTTCTTTTGCTATGCAGTGCACAGTTTTGTCAAATTCATTATGCTTGAAGTATGCACTGAGGTAAATGCACTATTCATAATAAAGGGAACAAGCATGTGGTAGAAATTACAGTTTGGTCTCTGTGGTCATTTCTCTCAGTTTGTTTTATAGTACCATAATTGTGTTCTCACCCCAGTAATAGATCATGGGTTTATGGGAGCTCGCGTGTTCCACCACACAGGAGATCTTCTCCCCAGGTTGAGGAAAATATTCTAGGTGAGAGTGAATTTGGTAGTACCAGTCTCCGTCAGCCATCACCTTAGTGGACATCACATCAGCTGTAACCACTTTATCATCTCTCATCCACGTCAGTTTGATGTGCTTGGGGTAAAAGTTATAGGCACTGCAGCTCAACAGTGCTGGCCTTTTACCACTGGCCTCCCTTAATGACCGCACAAAGACTTCTGGTTTTACTGTAGACATAATCATGCTCATTCTGAGTTTCATGCATGTTGTAAACACTAACAGTAAGTGTTCAATGCATCTTACCTGTTTTTGCTACAAGAGGGAAATATGTCTCCCCAAAGAGCTTGCAGTCTGCAATATTTTTCTCTACTTGTTCGTGTAGCCATTTAGGCTGTTTATTTAAATCATTTGCCCATTTCATTGCATATTCAGTGTAAGCAACGGCTTTATTCTCTGTACTGTTGAATCTCAGCAATTCGGTTGTGTCAAAATAGATAGAGTATGTAACCTCTACATTTTGTAGAGAACCAAGCATATGGCAGGTAAACTGGACAAATCCATAATGTCCATGAGCTGGAAAAAAAGGTTGATAAATCATTAGACAATTCAGTAATTATACATGTTCTGATGGGTTGACAGTATAAATAATCATATTTCTAGCATAAATACTTTCTTATAGAAAACAATTAAAACAAATATAAATAAATATAAAAAATAATTAAAACAAAAATTGGGACGTTTTTATCAAAAGCTTTTAAAAAGAATTTGCTTTTAATCCTTTTTAAAAAATTGACTGACAAAAGATGCAAATGTTTCACTGACTAAATAAACTGTATTCTGGAAATGTGAACAAGCTTTGATTTTGATCAAAACACATCATAAATTTTGACATCATAAATTTCATTTATTTGGGGAGACAAAGATACTAATTGTTAATGTGTTATAAGCAAGACAGACTTCAGATCCTCATCAGTTGTCGTTGTTGCCTGAATCTCCTTCTCATAATAAGTCACACATTTTAGGAAAGTCAAACAGTCAGTGTGTACCAAGCACACTGTTGTGCAGATACAGAATGAGACTTGATCTAATAACCATAGACCTCTAATAAAAGCTGTTATCATGACAGCAGTTTATGTCTCTTTTCCATCTTAATATATGCCTCAATGTTAACGGTACCTGATATTTGTTAGTCCCTCTATACCATTTTGTTCTGCTACTCCCCAAACCATCATTTAAGATGTTGAATTTTCAGTTTAAAAACCATTTATTCCAGCTACAAGTATCAAGAACATTCACTTGAGGTTTCATCTCAACATCTGTCACAAAATTATAAAACGATCTAGCTTTACTTGCAAAGATTGATATGCGCGTTGTATAGACAAACATTAAACTCTCATATTTCACCTGTTTCAATAATGTAGTATATTTTATGTTTTAGTCCTGTTCCATGTTATTGGACAGTGTTGCAACCATCAACATCAAACTTTGTATTTACAAAATACATTAACACATTTTCTTGATTTTATTGCCATTTTCAAAAACAAGGCAACCTTTTGGGAACTGTTGTTAAATTATAATTATTATTGTATTAAAACATCAGATCTTACCTGTTTCAAGCAGAAAAGGCAACAGCAAGGCCAAGCGTATCACAAGAACATTGAACATTGTTATTCAGTGTTGTTATAAGAGGTGGAATGAGTGCAATTACAGTAAATGCCATGGCTAATGCCAGCCCCGTTTGACATCATAACACGTCAAACAGGAATATCAAGCTTTTCTGAATGACCCAAAACAACTACATGTGTCTAATAAATGAAGTGAAACTTTTATGGGGATTTGCTAGAAAAATGCCATTGTTTATGAATGAATTGTTCATGCATTCACTTGACTTTTTTTTGTTACTTTGGGTTTTCCATATGCAGAAATACAGGTCAGCTTCTTGCCCAAAAAAATGACTCTCACAGAAATATATATGTCTAACATATAGAGAATCATTATATCTTTGCACTAATACTTTCATCTGCTGATTTTTGCTGATTTTGTCAGATTTTATTATTATTATCTGCATTATGAACAAGCCTTTATGTTATGCATAATAAAAAAAATAATAATAAAAAATATATATATACATATATATATATATATATATATATATTATTTATTTTTTTTTTTTTAAATCCCCAAATTACTAAATCTGTTCTTCTGGAGCTGTTTTACTGTAAATAAACAGTTAAACGATCAGTAATATGTTTTATTGCTATTATTTACAAAATGATAAACAAATAGCTTACATTAGCTAACAAATAAATTAGCAAACTGTTTAGCTTTTTAAAATGAAAAGCTATTATAAAGAAACAGAATCAAGTAATCAAATCACACTAATCTTTTCTTCACTGTATAACCTACATATTCTGATTGAAGAGCAGTAGATAAACCTTATTTATTTGGATCTTTTGTTTGATTACATTCATTAACAAGTGTCACTTTAAAACGGCACACATCTAACATTATAAATGAAAGCATTTAATTGCTTTCCAAACAATTTATGCCAGGGCCGGAGTGGGAATCCTTTTTAGCTCTGGAGTTTCAAGCATTAGACCGGCCAGACTCAGTCGACGACTATATTAAAATAACGTTATTTCCAATTCAGTTTCAAATGACACTAACACGTCTTTTTCAAGGACACAGCTGCTTTAGAACTTCAAATGTTTTTCATAAATATGAAAACAATAATTCTTTATAAATATCCAATCCTTTGTAACAGTCGTCTCACACACACACACAAAAAAAATATATGTAAGTAACCCAAACAGTATTACATAATACTGCCGGGAAGTGCAAAACAACATTACAAAGTTTGAAACACTTATACAAAGCTCGAGACAAATTTACATTTTGAATAACATTTTTCAGACACAATTACATAGCAAAAACTATTTTACCAAGGACAAAACAAATTTACATTTTAGAAAACAAATAACAAGACGCTAAACACTTTTACAAATCCCGAAACAAATTTATATGTACATTCTACGTCACTTCCATTGTGTGGTACATTCCCTTTCCGTAAGAAATCTGTAATTGTAAATTTGTTTCGGAATTTGTAAAAGTGTTTTGCGTCTTGTTAATTTGTTTTCTAAAATGTAAATTTGTTTTGTCCTTGGTAAAATAGTTTTTCCTATGTAATTGTGTCTGATGATAGGTAAAAATGTTGTTTCAAAATGTAAATTTGTCTCGAGCTTTGTAAAAGTGTTTCAAACTTTGTAATGTTGTTTTGCACTTCCCGGCCACCGTAGGTGACAGCACCTGTAACGAAAAGGAAGAGAATCTCGCTGCTTTTATATTCATTTCAAAGTGTTTTCATGCCTAAATAAAACGAAAGCACAGAACAGACTCACATTTAAGAGCAAGAGGCGGCCCCTGGTGGTTCGGCGGTATGGGTTGTGTATAGGGAGGATCGGCTCTTTAATGTTTGTTGCCACCCTTCAGAGAAAGACTAAAAAACGTGAGAAACACAGGAAAAACGGGAGGGTTGACAGGTATGAACTATATTCTTTTTATAAAAATATTGAACCAGCAATATAAAACAAAATGAACCCTTTCGCACGTACGATCCAGAGATGTCCACATTTCAGCTTGTTTCAGGGCGAAAAACAGACACTGAGATCCAGTCTCAATCTGCATGTGCTGCAGCAGTGTGCCTTTGAGACACAGAATGAATGTGCTTGAGCCTTCCTGCAGTAGCTACAGATCTGTGACCTGTTGATAATGTATATGGCTCATCAGGAAGAAGAGAAACAGATGATGATGACCACTGACTGTTGAGCATCTGAAGTTTTGTATTACAGCAGAATATAGGCAAAACACTCACTCGCCGGCTATTCTTTGGCTAAGTCTCTGATTTATAAGGGGTCGCCACAATCGAATTCTCCTCCAATAATTCAAGAGGGGTCTGGATGCAGACTAATGCTCACACCAAACTCAACCCCTACCCCTCACAGTGACGTTACTAGCTCCATTGAATGCATTGCGTCTGACTTTGCTAGTATGCAGTCTCTTGCAAATCCATGTCTGCATCCAGATACTATTGGATTACTCTAGCATATATTTTATGCACTGGACGCCATTCCAGCCACGACCCAGAACTGAGTTTGTTTGTCACATTATATATTAAAGACACGGAGAAGCATTTTTCTAAATTGGTGAATTTCTGCTGTTAGGATTAGTTATTATTGATGCTAAGCCAGGGGTGGCACAGTGGTTCAGGGGTTAGCACTGTTGCCCTTATAGCAAGAAGGTTGCTGGTTCGAGTCCTAACTGGGCCAGTTAGCATTTCTTTGTGGAGTTTGCACGTTTTCTCGGTGTTCACGTGGGTTTCCTCCGGCTGCTCTGATTGCTTGGTGAAGTGTGTGTGAATGGGTATTTCCCAAATACTGGGTTGCAGCTGGATGGGCATCCGCTGTGTCAAACATTTGCTGGAAAAATTGTCTTATAGTCATTATGCTGTGGAAACCCCTGATAAATAAGGAACTAAGCTGTAGGAAAAAGAATGAATGGTGCTCAGCCATGCGTTTCATAATTATCAGTGCTGATGGAATTTTTTAAAGCGTCATATTCTGCTGGAAAAGTTTCATTTTAATGGTAATACCCCATGAGCTGAGATCTTATAAGTAACTTCACAAGCTGGTCATAGTCTACTCCAATGACATGCTCATCTACTTGCAGAACCTGGCAAAACATAAAAATCTTATTTTATCTTAATAAAAATTTTATTATTCATGTACAATTCTACAATTATAACGTCATTATAACTCTGTTATTGGGCTTCATCAGGCAGAGAATCTTTTGGACTCAAAATGTGTTTTTGATTATCAGAGCCAATACATATCACACATTTCTACTAAACCGGTCTAAATTCACTGTAAACCACGATTACGCAGACATTGTACACACAGATCAAACACAAAGATCATCTAAAGCTTGAACTTTGCACTGCAGCAACCTGCGAAACTTGATGCATGAACATGACCCTGCGTTTCCGGTCTGACGCATTCGCGTGCGTATGAATGGAAGTCTATGGGGAGAAAAGTCAAGTGTGGCTGCAGTTGTATCCTGCCCTCAGTGTGTCACTACAACATTCTAAAAATAAAACCCGTTACATATCGTTATACAATAATTACCCTAACCTGCCTAGTTAACCTAATTAACCTAGTTAAGCCTTGAAATGTCACTTTAAGCTGTATAGAAGTGTGATACAGTTTAAAGATACAGATTGTTGAAAAATATCTAGTAAAATATTATTTACTGTCATCATGGCAAAGATAAAATAAATCAGTTATTAGAAATGAGTTATCAAAACTATTATGATTGGAAATGTGTTGAAAAAATCTTCTCTCCTTAAACAGAAATTGGGGAAAAAATAAACAGGGGGTCTAATAATTCAGGGGGGCTTCAACTATATGTATAATATAAAAAACACAAATTAATTATTTTATTTATTAATTTATTTAACAATCCATCAATCAATCAATAACACATGCTGTTCGCTAAAGGTTCAAAACATCAGCGCTCGCATAGAGAACAGCCACAAGTTCTGCACATTCTATCTCCACTTGCAAGTCTAAACCCTCCCTGTCCAGAAGTGAGCACTGCCTCTGTACCATCCCAGCAAGCATTTATGTTATGTTTAAAAATAAGTCTAATAGACAGCTTGATTTTGGCTAAAACAAGGCTTAATTTGGGATGTAATTGAAAGTTTAATAAACTTCTAAGAAAAGCCCAAAACTAAAATAGTCATCAAATACACAGTGAATGACTACACATGTCAGCCTGTCTAATCTGTGTATTGCACTTACACATTAAAAAGGGAGAGAAATACTTGTCACTCTTTGATTAATTATTTCCTCTTTTATCTTTTATTATACTAACAATTATATTCCCCTGTATAACTGCATTATAGGCTTCATCAGGCTGTAAATCTTTTGGACTCTTAAAATGTGTTTTTGATGATCAGAGACAATAAATATCACACACTCCTAAATTCACTGTAACCATTGCCACAATTACACGCTGCAGATCATCTGAGTCTAATATAGAATCACTGAGTCAAATAGACAAACAGTGCTTCATTGTCAGCATTTCACATTTCATTTTACAAATTGTCAAATTATGTTAAAAATTGTAAGGATGGCTAAATATTTCCATAATATCAGACCCCAAGAAATGTCTGTGAATTTCATAAGGCAAGACCATGAGAATTGTCATGCAATTAAACAATAAGCTATTAATCTGGGAAGAACATTAGGAAACCAGTTGTTCAACTGTCTCAGTCACCCACCCTGAGCCTGAGCACGTTTGCCCTCAACTTTACCTTCTTTAGCAGAGCAGCTCAATGACACTCCTTCACGCAGAATGGCCAACTTCTCAATATTGTGGATCTATACTTTTTCTTGGTATCATTTTAAAGGTCTTTGTGTGATTGGTAAAGTGGTCTCACATTCACAGTAATATTTCATAATTTTATAAGATGCTCTATTACAGGGGGAATGGTCTTCAGATCAACTCATGACCAGTCTTTGTGAAGCTTTTATTCTCTTGAATTTATGGTTGCTTGTTCTTGTCACGAAGCAGACGCTGAGAACAGACGTGCAGTTCCAAATGCAGTTTAATAATCGAGGTTGTACACACAGAGGTCAAAAACAGAAGCAAAAGAGTAAAACAAGAAAAATCCAAAAGACATGGTCAGTATACAGGCGAGAGGTATGGTTATTCAACAATGAATCAAAACAAGGAACGAGGCAAGGATCAATACACACGAAAATGCTTTGTAATGTTCAAACTGAAATAAGACTCGCCAATGTGTGAATTCAGGTAAGGTCTATTTATTGTCCTGTAATCAGAATAGATGAGCAGCAACTTTGTCTGTGTGTGTGTGTCCGGATTATTGTCAGCTGTTGCAAGAGTTGATAAGTGCAGGGAGTTCTGGGAGTTGTAGTTCGATCAGCAGTAATTTCTCATATAGAAAACCCCCCTGACGATTGCAACAAACTACAGTAAGTAAATCACTAGTGGAGACAACACCACTGGCAATTATAACAGAGCCCCCCCTCTATAAGCGGCTTCTAGATGCTCTTAATACAGTGCAGGAGGGAGGTGAAGCTGAGACGGAACAGAGGAAGGGACTGCGGGCCAGGTCCATGCAGCAGAGGGGAGCCTGGAGCCACATAGGGCCTGGAGCGTGGAGCTGCGGAAGGCCTGGAGCATGAAGCTGCAGAGGGCCTGGAGTGTGAAGCTGCAAAGGGCCTGAAGCGTGGAGCTGTGAAAGGCCTAGGGAATGGAGCTGTGAAGGGCCTGGAGCGTGGAGCTGCAGAGGTTCTGGAGCATGCAGTTTTGGTTCAGCAGACATTGACGGTTCAGAAAGCCCCTGTGGATCAGGAGGCTTAGGTTCAGGAGGCACTGGCGATTCAAACAACCCCATTGAGTCAGGAGGTTCTGGTTTAGGAAGTGCTGAGAGTTCGGATAACCCCATTGGATTAGGAGGCTCTGGTTCACGAAGCACTGGCAGTTCATATAACCCTAGTGGGTCAGGAGGCTTTGGTTCAGGAAGCACTGGAGAGTCAGATGGCTCTAACGGCACTGGGAAGCCACATGGCTCTGGCCATTTGTGGGACTCAGGTGGCGACCCTGGCCATTCGTGGGACTCAGGTGGTGACTCTGCCCATTTGTGGGACTCAGGTGGCGACTCTGACCATTTGGGAAATTCTGGAGGATCTGGCGCAGGGAATTTGAGGGTATCTCAAGGCGGCGTTGACTCTGGCAGCTCTGGCGGCAATGTTGAAATGGTTTGCTGGAACTTAATAGCATGTCTGCAAAATGTAGTTACTCACCTAAAACATTTAATTCATGCTTCTGTAAGACGTGAGATTTTACTAATATTTTGATGTCTTTGACCATTCAAACATGTGCCGAAAACAGAGACAATCGGCTTTACAACCCAGCAGGCGGGAATGCGGGAAAAAACAGCTCCCATCCTTTCCTCCATTTTCAACCACCCCCTCTACATACTGTACTCACACAGAATGGTCATTTCAAAGTCTGAATGTTCTATATCAACCCAAGTGACTTTATCTATCATGTTTGATATCATTTGAAATGTCTCAGTGCGACTGGTCTCACTCCCTCAGAAATAGACATAATCAAAACAATAAATATATAACTTCGGCTATCTTTTGAACCACTGCCAAGGGTGTGCCTTTCCTATAGGCAGAAACTCTTCCACTAAATGCAAATGCCTTTTGTTATTCACACACCCCTTTCCTTGAGGGGATTCTTGGATTTACTACTTAAGGGAAAGTTTCTAAATGTTCAGTGCGATTCTGTTATCCAGATCAGCCCATAGTGTGGAACTTCATATTCCATGCTATGTATATTTTGAAGTCAGGTATGCATCATTTAATCTTTGATTTATCTTTGATAATTTGATGTTTTGTATTGATCGTTTATGAATTGACTGAATGAATTGACATAATACACAATTACCTGACTATTAAATTGTTATGTTTGAACATATTTTGCTTACTCTAACTATTAATTTCAGTAGATTATGCTGTATCCTTGTTTCCGCACTTCCTGTGTCAGGTCAGTAGATGGATTAAAATCCAGTTGAGATGGAGCATCGAGCACACTATTTGTATTTCAGGGATCCGACTGTCTGTTGATATTGATTCAAGTGTACTTCGGTGGAAAGGGCATTAACTTTCGTCTAGGACAACAAAAAGTTGCACGACTAACCTAGATAGGGTACCCGACGCTTGTTTAAAAGTAATGTTATTCTAAATATGTATATTTAGTATATATGTACATACCTTCCCATGTATATGGGAAACCATGGGCTTGGCTAAACCAAAATTATTCTAGAGTAAAGTAGTCGTTACACTTTTTATAATGGCCCTGTTGCAGCAGCTTAATGTCGAAGGCTTGGCATCTCAACGCACGTTTTTATGCACACAACCAATGTCCAGTCTTGCTTCCTCTTCAAATTTAAATTCACTTTATTTAGCTTGATATAAATACATACTTGCAATTAATAATGTTGAACCCTTCAGAGACCTCAAAGGTGTGTGAGTTTAATGTGGTAAAAACTGCATGCGTTCCCTTCCTCAAGTCTTCTTCTCTCATGCAAGAAACACCAACTTTAAAACCCTATGTGCACATATTGCCCCCAAGTGGTGACAGCCCAAATTACATTCAAGTCAACATATAGGCTCCTACAGGCCCTAACCTCTGACTGGAAATGATATTGTCTTTACTCAAGGGTGTACATCTAAGGAGGACTAATCAAAAATACTTTAGAATGAGCAAGCAAGGGAGCGGCCATTTAAAAGTAGTAGACATCTACCTCTGTTTAATATTCAAGAATGACAAGAGTGTGACCATGAGATACGCCGTCGGCCGGGGCAATTTCTCTGAGCGACATGAGCACCCGAATGAACAAATCTAATAATTACGAGTGAAGATAAAAGGTTCAAACATTTATCTAAATTATAAATCGATATAATCTAAATGTTTTATGATTGGAGTCAGATAAAACGAAAGATAAATATATTAATATTCTAAACCACCTTATATTCAAATTGGAGTCAGATATGAGTTAAACTTAAAGTAAATCAACATTGTGCACTGGAAAGACCGAACAGGCATTGAACCTTCATCCACCAGTGGACACCTCCTTTGAACCAACTGGGTGGACCTTACACTTCAAAACCTAGTTATTATGTCAGTAATTTGGTCAAGACCACCAAAACATAAAGTGTGTTTGTCATCGCGTGAGCTACACTGCTCAAAATTATTAGTTGTTTATTTACAATGGCAGTCAACCATGAAAATTAAGGTTTTTAAAAATCTGAAATTTGTTGAGACAAGTCAATAGTACAAGGACAAAATAATTAACAATTGTATTTATGCAGTACATTTATTTTTGTTTGAACGTATTACATATAAAGAGCAATGTTGCTTGTACAATTACTGTATGATATATTTCATTACCACAAAATTATATCATTTTGAGTTAGAGAGAGAGAGAGAGAGAGAGAGAGAGAGCCCTACTAATATAGGATCTGTTGATATTAAAGCCTGGTTTATACTTCTGCATCAAGTGGCCGGCGTAACCCATGGCGCATGCAACGCGGGTAGCTGTGCATTTACACTTCTGCGCACCGTCTCTGTTGGTCTGCATTAACACTTCCGAAACGCTAGTTGGCAGTGAGGTGTTAATGTGTCTCTGTGTCGAGTTTCTTTGCTGCTGTTTTGCTTTTCCTGAACGCTTCTGGAATGTACAAGTGGCTCAAACTCATGGCTCATTTTGAGGCAGGAACCGACGGACTTGCAACAACTTTAACTATGAGGTAAACACAAAACAAAACTTTTCATCTGGAGCTCCTTCACGAGACTCCACACTTGTAAAGAATCGCCCCATCAGGCTCGCACCATTCACGCAGCTCTCGGTCCCGCCCAGACTCATCAGCGCTACCAAGCCGACCAATCACAGAGCTTGCGCTATGCGTCGTTGCAACATGTAGTTACATTTTTTGAGAGGTGCACGTCAGCGTTTGACGCAGAAGTATAAATCAGCCTTAAAGGGCCATGAAACCCCCTTGTTTCAGCAGGGTGTTTTCACACCTCTACTTTGGAAAAAGTCAGAAAAGTGGGCGTGTCCAGCTCTGTTTAGGGGGGAGTGTCGGAGGAACTAAAGTGGGATGGTGTGGGAGTGTCTATTTGTGCACGCACGAGTTTCAGAGTCAAAATACACACCCACACAGACAGGAGAAAGTGATGGTGTTTAACCTACATGGACATCTGTAGTCGAATTATTTGCCAAATTATTAAATGTTGGACTTTAACTGCAGTTTGGCTCTTTCATTCAGGGAATTCATTCATGCCTCTCGCGACAAACGAGATATTTGATTCGAGGAACTGCTGCAAGCGTGTATTTTTCATGCAATGTTTGATACCGCACGGCGAATGAGAGAAAAAAAACTCCGCATTTCCCGGAAACTTAGATGCTTTCGGCAGGTAGCATCAGAAAGCCGCGTGTGTTACTCTGGTCACAAAATGCGGTGCTAACTTTTCTGCACTCAGTGCAATAGTTAACTTAATTCGATACGAACAAACTGAATAAACAAAGAGCACTGGTCGCTCACTTACCAAATCTGTAGAGACAGGACAATCACCAGCAACTAGAACCGCGTCTTTATGGAGAGAATACTACAAGCGAATCCAGATTTCAGCGTTTGCAGATGAGAACAGCTCTCAGGTAAACAATAATCCCCCTTAGACACGTAAGTTATTGTTGTCGAGCGTCGCGTACACTGTTAATCCACACGTGATCCAGATGAGCTCTCACAGAGAGAAAATGAAAACGAAACTTAACGGCAGCAAACTATAAAAGCAAAACTCCACGCTTGTTTTGCCAACACAACGTGGCGTCTTAGTGGTGTAGACACGGTGACACTAATGAATATTAATGAAGTTGCACAATAGAGCGCGCTAATTGGTTTGAACCAAGCCTTACTCATGCATTAATGTATTACACTGTAAGACGTAATAAGACTCACTCAGGCACAGACGCCCAGTCTGCACGCTGGAATACAACGCTATTATGTCATGACCGTGACGCAGCTTCAAAAATTCGTTTCAAACCGGAAGTACAAATTTGCTTGAAATAACGCAAAAACAACCAATTTACACTTTTTAGTGAAATATAGGTGTCCTAATAGTGTTTTTAGCAGTGTGGGACACATATACGACTGTCAACAGCTCAAAAAATGTGTTTTGGTGTTTCGTGAACCTTTAAGCATTTTTTTTTCTTTTATTTTTCAACAAATTATTTTAAGAACGTTCTGCTAAATTACAAAGGTGTTTCAATTTTGAAATCATAGTTCTTTATGAAAAAAGTTATCTAATAAATAAAAACGTTTTATGTGTTCAGTTTGATGACCTCTAGAGGTTAAGGGGCGGGGCTTGGAAGACGAAAGAAAAGTGAAACAGAGCAGAGGTTGAGATGCGATTGATTTAGAGTTTTTGTTTTAATAGTTTACCTCGAAATAGTTACACAAAAGCAAATTCGTGTTGCAGTTTTGAGTTACAAAGACTGTTAACCCACATCCTTATTGCATTTGAGGATCGCTGGACAATCTGTGTGGTTAGACGTTCAGAGAGAGAGAGAGAGTGAGAGTTAGAGTGAACGTCAGACCTCCTGTGGATGAATGAAGACAATTGGTATTGAAGGAGTAATGTTTAATTGGGTATTGAGTTTTTTATTTGATAGAACAATTCAAGTCCAAGTAGGTAGTGAAGTTTCACAAATTGTGAATATAGAAAACGGAACACCACAGGGAAGTGTGATCAGTCCCATACTTTTTAACATCATGATTAATTATATTTTTAAAAATGTTGCTCCAGGAATTAGTACAGCATTGTACGCAGAAGATGGAATAATGTGGAAAAGAGGAAGGAATATTGCATTTAATATGGATAAACTTCAAGAAGCTATAAATATAGTAGAGAAATGGTCATTACATTGGGGTTTAAAATTTTCAACATCTAGAACATGTTATCAAATTTTTTACAAAGAAGAAAATAACAGGGAATAAACAGCTTACATTATATGGATCATGTTTAGAGAAAGTAGAACATTTTAAGTATCTAGGATTATGGTTTAATCAAAGGTTAACATGGAAGATTCATATAAATTATATATTAAGAAATGTGGAAAGATAGTAAATTTAATGAGAGCAGTTTCCGGACAAGACTGGGGTGCTGACAAACAGTCGTTAAAAGGAATTTATGATGGACTTATGCGATCTAGTTTTAACTATGGATGCATAGTACAGTATATGAATCAGCATCGTCAACATTAAAGAAACTAGACATTATGCAAACTAAGGCGTTAAGAATTATTTTAGGGGCAGTGAAAACAACACCTATAGCTGCTCTTCAAATAGAGACATCAGAAACACCACTCCATATTAGAAGACAAAAATAGGCTATGACTTATTGGATAAATCTACAGGGACAAAGTGAGAATCATCCTGTAAGAAAGGTTTTGAGTGATTGCTGGGTATTTATGAGTACACAAGGGAAGGGCTATGCCTGGAAAATAAAAGAATGGGTAAATGAGAATGGTCTTGATAAATTATCATTTGCATCTTTAAATATAATTTCACCAATTCCATCATGGTTACTTGATCAACCAAAAGTAGATTTAAAATTACATGAAAACAAAAGAGAGATGAAAGAAGCTGTTAACATAATCACATATGTCAAGAACTACATTAATAATGCATATTACTCATATCTACAAATATATACAGATGGTTCAAGAGTATGGAATCAGGAAGGACAGGAGTGGCTTTCTATGTCCCAGAGCTTGAAATGAGGAAGGCTGGAAGGATATCAGATGGAACTTCAGTATACACAGCTTTGATGGTTGCAATTTTGATGGCATGAGAGTGGACATATGAAACCAGACCTGATAAAGCTCTAATATGTTCTGATTCAATGGCTGTCTTGATGAGTTTAAAATCAATGGAATCAAAAAGAAATGACATCCTAACAGAAATCATGATCAAGTTTAATAGTCTAACACAGATGGGAGTAATAATTCATCTAATGTGGGTACCAGCGCATGTTGGATTTCAGGGCAATGAGGAGGCAGATAAAATAGCTAAAGAATCTCTACAACAAAATGAACCAATTAGACGCATTTCACTAAGCAGAGCCGAAGAGAAAAGCTTAATCTTAGAAGCATGCAATAGGAAATGGCAGAAAGTTTGGGAGTCCAATAACACAGGTATACATTATCATAAGATCCAAAAAAAATAAAATAAAGAAAAGAAAAGCAAAAATCGCATAATCTTAGACGAAGAGAATAAGTTATTTTAACACGTTTAAGAACAGGACATACACATTTGAATCAAACATAATACATAATGGGGAAACATGTAACAGGTTTATGTAACACATGTCTAACAGAGGAGACAGTGGAACATGTTTTAAATAGGTGCAAAGCACATAAAAATGAAATAAGAAATCCTAAAGAGGAATTGCATAGTTTAGGATACCAGGATTTCACAATAAAAGGTTTATTAAAAGATGGTGTAGATTCAGGGAGACAAATAAAGGCAGTAATAAAATTGATTAAAAATAGTGGATTATACAAAAGAATATAGGAAACCAGTTCAATCTCTTCACACTCCATCACAGTAGGTGGCGCCTTTGAAGTTGATTCGCAACTCGCCATAAAACCAAGAAGAATAAGAAGACCTACGCACTGAAAGATTGACTGGAGAGAGACTGAAGCTGCGTCCGAAACCGCCTACTACTCAGTAGGTACTGCATTTGAATTTAAACGTACTCGGCCGTTAGAAAAGTACGTTCTATACAGTATGATTGTGAAAAGTATGAATGGAATTCGGACGTATGACATCCGCCATTTTGTCATGGTCACGTGACCTACCTGCGTCAGTTGCGTCGCCTCACTTCCATTCATGAATTCTCTCACGGGGCATTATGGGATAGCGCAGCGTGCATGGGATGCGCATTTCAGAATCTCGCCGGAAGTAGTAAGTCATCCGGGTACTTCTCGCCTACTGATTTTCGGATTCTATAAATTCGCACAAACTACTGCTCGCATACTGATTTTAGCGTACTATATAGTATGGAAGTATGCAGTTTCGGACGCAGCCTGAGGCTTTGCTAATCGGACCTGTTTGCATCGTGATCGAAGGATTTGCAACTGCGGTGATGCAATTCAATTTCGTGATCGGGGATAGACGTCAGAGACGTTTGGAGTGTGCTTGTCCTCGTGAAACAACCGTCATCAACCGTCGCCAAATTACTGTTCCAATTCTAAAGTTCACATCTTTCCAAATACAGATGAAATTCCCGGATGTGTACTTGCTCTGCCCCTTTGGCCAAGGATGCATCGAGAGGTGAAGCTCCAGGCCCGGAGACCCAACCGCATGCTCAGACCTGCTCGCTCAGACAGCTAGATCTGCACTTCCAGACCTTCACAGTGCCACCTGCTGTTTAAAAGATCGACTAACCTGAATTCAGCTGCTTATAAATTGTGACTTAAAGAGCCCTTATTATACATGAAATAGGGTCATATTTTGGTTGTAAGGGTCTCCAATAACAGTCTAATATGCATGCAAGGTCAAAAAACACTTTCATGGCCTTATAATCTGCATATATTTTTACCTAATTATCCCAGCGACTGCCATATGAGTCGTCCAGTGATTCATTTGTTCCCAAGCCCCTCCTTAGCGCGAAGCTAATCTGCGCTGATTGGACCGATGACAGCCTGTTGCGATTGGTCGACACTGATTGCCTTTAGCGAGAGACAGAGTCAAATGACCAGCAGCTAATTAACATTATAAAAGTTGTCACAGTGCATACACGCTCGATAGTTTAAGGCGTGGATTTTAGCTGCCAGTGGGTGAATGTAAATACAGACGATGGACTTGAAAATACCGACGATTAACTATTTTATTGAGCAAAAACTCTAAGAACTTGCGAGGAGATCTCCTAGCTTGTCACACTCTGCTCTTTTCACAGACACACACACACACACACACATAGCCCTCCTCCGGACGACAACGTGCACACACGCTAACACATAGCCCACACATATCGCGTTTTTAACGTGGCTTTGCACGCGATATGAGAATATAGCGAGTGTTACAATTAGGGATTAATTACTGGACCGATGTTTGCTAACCGCCACAGGGTTCCGATTAGAGAACTTGGAGTCAGTATTAAATGATATATGTAGCTTTAATGATTGCTGAGATGGACAAATGCAAGGTTTCTGAGAACAATAAAGAACAAAAGAATTACAAATTAATTACTGAAACATTCTTATACAAATAACAAATAAACTGAAATATATCTTAGTATACAAAGTATCAAGTGTACACTTATTCCTTTGTTAATACAAATTATAATGATCATCAATTTACACTTTCAATGATCAGCGTCTCATATTACAGAGCACAATTCACGGGCAATGAACAGATCGCGATAGTAAACAGATTGTGCATAATAAACACATTTAAACTGCTAAACAGTGTTTGCTGTTGATTCAATCTTCAAATAACAGTATATAAGCAAATAACATTAAACTTACTTTGTCTGTCACTCATACATTGTCCCAATAATGCGTGCAATCGAGCGAACTTTCCAGACGGAATGGCTGATGCAACACTAAAGCACGATGCCTGTAATCAGTTCACTAAATGTCCATATGTGATCAAACAGTGCCACCTTGAGGCGTACTTGGTGTACTGCATGCTCATACTCTCTGACAGGCATACATGGAGAATTCGTAACAGCCGCCCCCACATTTGAGTAGCAAATGTGTATATCAAGAGAATTCTTTATGCTGACTGATCTTTAGCACTGTCTGGCAGCCCTGGTAGGGGAATAAGTCGTGCCACAGGACGAGTGTAGACTTTATCCTTTACTTGAATTTCGACTGCTCGTACTTTGCCGTCTTGACTCGGAAAGAGCTTCAGCACTCGTCCCACAGGCCAGTCTGCACGTGGTAGATTAGGATCTACTATCATTACCACAGTCCCTAATGCAATGGCTTCCTTTTGTTGCTGCCATTTGTAGCGAGATTGAAGTGCTGGCAGGTAGTCTCGCAAGAAATGAATCCAGAAATGCTCTATGATATTTTGACAATGCCTCCATCTTCGTCGTCCTATAGTTTCAGGAGCATAAACGGCTTGCGGCAGGGAAGCATCCCGCCGCCCCATGAGGAGCATGTTTGGGGTTATAGGATCAGGGTCAGCGATGTCAGCTGAAACATATCCAAGAGGCTTGGAGTTAATGATACCTTCTACTTCAACAAGGATGGTGTGTAGCACATCCTCTGGTAGAGGTTGAGTTCCCACAGCAACCTGGAGTGCATTCTTGATGGAGCGAATCTCCCGCTCCCATACACCTCCGAAATGTGGAGCATTAGGTGGGTTGAATTTAAACTCAATCTGGTAACTTGCCAGCTGCTGTTGAAGCTGTGTTTCCATTTCCTCAAAGGCTGCTCTCAATTCCGCATCTGCCCCTCGAAAATTAGTGCCTCGATCTGAGAGAATCTCCACTGGTCTGCCTCGCCGTGCAATGAATCGACGGAGGGCAAGTAAGAAAGCATCCGTATCCATTGAATTGAGCAGATCCAAGTGTACTGCACGGGTTGTTAAACACTTGAAAATCACTCCCCATCTCTTCTCATGGCGCCTGCCAATCTTAGCAATGAATGGCCCATAGCAGTCAATGCCCGTTGAGTGAAATGGTGGAGAAAAGATACGGAGGCGAGCTGATGGTAGGTCTGCCATTTGAGGAATTCTAGGGCGAGCTCTCCATCGTTGGCACTCTGTGCATTGAAGCTGATGTTTCTTTATAGCCTGCCGCCCCTTCAAGATCCAATACTGCCTTCTGATCTCTGCGAAGACTCTCTCAGATCCACTATGCAGCAGGCGCTCGTCATAGTCTTTGATAAGAAGGGCAGTGGCAGGATGACGTGAGTCGAGCACTATAGGATGGATCTCAAAGTCACTGATCGGCTGCATCCGTCGTAGCCTCCCTCCTACTCTGATAAGGTTAGTTGCCTCGTCCAGCTCTGGTGCTAAGTGCCTGAGCCTGCTGTTGATATGAACGGGCTGGCCTGTCTTAAGTGAGGTGAGCTCCTCTGGAAAGCTGCTTTCTTGGCATGCTCTTAGAAGGGTGAGTTCAGCTGCACGGTAACTATTGCTTGGCTGAGTTTGAGCAGGCTCTCCTGTACCCTGACATTGGAGGCGGACAGCTTCGACTAGGTCCTTCCATGATGTGAACTGACTTGCATCTGGCACACTGTCCTGCTGTTGTACCGATACTAAGTTGCAGAGTGTTATATTTCTCAGTTCATCTGACTGGAGTAATGGAGCAGTATGTGGTTTCTCTGGCCAACAGTCAGGAGCTTGCAACAGAAAGGATGGCCCTTTACTCCACCTGTTGGGAGTAGCTAGATCTAGAAGTTTCTTTCCTCTTGTCAAGTCATCCGCTGGATTACTCAGCGTATCCACATAACGCCAGGCTCGCAGATCTGTAAGTTCTTGTATCTCTGATACACGAGCACCAACGAATACCTTAAATCTACATGATTCTGATTGCAACCACTCTAGAACTGTCGTGGAGTCTGTCCACAGTGTAGTCCTTTGCAGTGTGACTGACAATTCTGTCTGGATCAGATTGGCAAGCTGCGCTCCTGCCAGCGCTGCACACAACTCCAGTCGTGGCATAGTCTGTTGTCGTTTAGGGGCAACCTTTGATCTGGCCATGACGAATGCTACATTGGTAGCACCACCTTGTGTGGATGAGAGGTAGGCTACTGCTCCGTACGCCTTCTCAGAGGCGTCACAGAAAACATGAAGGTGGTGTTCAGTGTTGGGCTGATCCATTCCATCTGGGAGATAACTACGAGGGATTGAGATGGCACTGATATTTGGCAATTCACTCTCCCATTGCTTCCAGGATTCACATAGATCTAGAGGGAGATCTGGATCATCCCAGTCTCTCCTCTTTGCCCACAGCTGCTGCACAAGAACTTTAGCTCTGGTTAGGTATGGCGTAAGGAACCCTAGCGGGTCGTACTGACTGGCCAGTATCTTATAAATTGTGCGCATGGTCAGAGTTGAGTACTCAATGGGTCGATATCTGTAGCCCAGTGTATCTGAACTACAGTTCCAGCAGAGTCCTAATGCAGGCTCTCTTTGATCACTCCGATTATGCTCTAGCCACAGCTCCATGTCCTTAGACCTGGCTTCAGGGGGTAGGTGAGCCACAACTGATAATCGATTGCTAGCCCATTGTCTGATATCAAATCCACCATCAGCTAGTAAACTACGCAAGTCATCAACTCTAGCTTGGGCTGCTGCACCATTGGGGTGACTCTCCAAACAATTATCAACATAGAAGCTGCGCTCGACTGACTCAATGAGACCTGGAGTGCTGCGTGGGTGTTCTCTGACATGCCTCTGTAATGCGTAGATAGCGCAGCAGGGACTACTTGTTGTCCCAAAAGGTAGCACCTGCCATTCATATATCTCTGGTGAGGCTTCCTGCTGTAAGTCCCTCCAAAGGAACCGTAGCAACGGAGTGTCCTCAGGCAACAGGTGAACCTGGTGGAACATTCCTCTTATATCCCCACTGATTGCCACTTGATGTTGCCGGAATCGCAGTAGGACCCCAATTAGAGAAGGCCCCAGGTTCGGACCTGGCAGTAACTGATCGTTTAGGGAGGTGCCCTTGTATACATGGGAACAATTGAACACTAGCCGTGCTTTATCATTATGATAAACGAGATGATGTGGCAGATACCAGGACTCCTCTGAGTTTTCAGCTTCCTCTGCAGTAATCTGCTTCACATAGCCAGCCTGAATCAGCCTATTCATTTCTCCCTTATAAGCAGCTGCTTTCTCCGGCTGATCTCGGAGTCTCTTTTCTGTGTTACGTAGATTGGCTAGTACCGACTCTTTAGGAGCTCTCAGCTTAGGAGCTTCTGCTGGGCGTAAGAGTGGGGTGGCATAACGTTCCACATCATTAACCAATAATCTGCACGTTTTAGTATCAAGAATCTTGATGGACTCTTGGTCTTGTCTAGAGCGAATTACAACCTTCTCGCTGCGGTATGGTAATGAGTCTAATTGCCACAGTCTTTCCACATCTCTATAAAGTGTGTCGTGTGCTGCTGAGGCAGTAAAGAAATAGCTCTGAGTCATTGTGGTACCTTTGTTTAGGAGGCCTTCTGGGCCTTGAAGAGCCCAGCCCAGCTTTGTGCGAACTGCAACTGGTCCCATCTGATTGCTGGCTTGAACTGTCTTCTCCGCTGTGATCAGAGTGCTATTATCTGACCCAATCAACAACAAGGGTTGAACATTCTTGAAAGGCTGCAGTGGAAGATTCCTTAAGTGTGCATATTTGTGTTGGAGAGCCTTTATAGGGTAGCTCTGCTCCACCAGATCTAAACCAGCAGCAGTAAATGCATTTTGAATCCTATATCTGGTTCCAGAATTGAGCATGGAGGACACATCAAAGGTAACAATCGAACCAGTAAGGAATGTAACATCATGGCGAATAGTACGTAAGGCTAAGGTTTCTTCCTTACCCTCCAGCTGCAGCTTTTGAGCTGCTGTGGGCAGCAGCATGGTTCGTTCTGCTCCATCATCAAGTATAGCGAATGTCTCGATGGTCCTGTCCTCGTTATGCAGCAGCACTGGCACCACTTTCAGCAAGACTCGACCTGAGGAGTTAGAAGGGGTGAGATAGATTCTGCTACTCAGTGCAGTAGTCTGCTTAGCTTTGAATCGCTTCTCTGCAGCTCCATGGAGCACTTGAAGGTGTATTTCTCCACACATACCGCAGGGTTTTCTCAGATTACAGCTCTCTGGAGAATGAGAACGACCACACTTCCAACATCGTTTTCCCTCTACTATCCACTGCATGAGATTATCTGCTGACTGCTCCTTAATATCTGAGCACTGTGTTATGTAGTGATCTTTACTGTGGCAGAACAGACAATGCACTTTGGATTTTCTCCACTGAGGGGGCTGAGACTCCGGCTTAGGAGCTCTATTGCTTTGGGATTCTACCCCATGGTAGACTAAAGTACTCTGACCTCTAGGTCGCGTTGAGGTTCTCCCATGTGCTTGGGGGATAAACTTTTCTTTCTGATAACGTTCAACTAGCTTATTGGACAGGCGCTGCTGCTGAGCTTTACCTTGAAGCCAGCCAGAGAAGTCTCTGAGGTTATATGGGTTGAGACTGGAGACATTCAGCTTACCTTGTATCTGCAAATATTCAATGAAGTTGTCTCTGAGATACTTAGGGAGTTTGCTGAGGAGCCTATCTACATGGGAACAGCAGCTAAGTTCAATACCTCTGGATCCTTCCAGAGATAACAGCATACTCACAAGAAGGTGAACTCTTAAAGCAAATGACTGGAAGCTACTAGCATCACCAACTTTAACATCTGGAGCATTCAGAATAGCTGCAATTTCGCTCTGAGCTAACTGATGAGGCTGTCCATAATGTAACTGAAGAGCTTGCATTGCTGATGTATAAGGATGAGCTTCATGTCGGCATGATTGGCCGATCATTTGAGCCTCTGGGAGTTTGAGATGCTCTAGCAGCACGTGATACTTGTATTTTTCTGATAGTTCTGGATGTGAATCTAGTAGATTGTCTAATGCCAGTTTTAGATTGGCGAAATCCCTTTCATTGTCTGCATTAAAATCTGGAATTGAAGGCTTCGGTGCTCCATACAGGGGCATATGAACTGGGGGTGCTGCACGATAGTCAATAGGCTGTGGCCATTCATTTGAGTGCACTGCATACGGCTGGTGATAGGCACTACGGTAATCAGGCTGTGCTGAATAGGCATAATGATTGCCTGGATGGGCTACAGAAGGCTGCATGTGAGGCACTGTAACGGGATAATTTATGGCCCATTGCTGTTGGGGCAGTCGAGGAGCATCCTCCAGGCCTGAGGACCTTATAAGTTTGGGGGGTGACTGATGTCCATATTGTACAGGTGTACGTATTTGTATCTGTGCTGCGTCTGGGTCAGCGTGCAGTCGTGGAGACATGAAATATGATGATGGCATAGAGTGAATGGAACTCACATTGTGTAATGGAAGCGTCTGCGATGCAGGCGGGGCTATGTTAGTAGACTGGACTACATAAGGTGTATTAGGAGTTACCGGTGCTGATGAGATAGGAGGGAGGTCAGATCTCTTCTGTTCTGGGCTCATTAATGCAGGCTGAGATGCTAAATAAATAGCTGGTATCTTTGATGAGTGTTCAGCAGTCGAGGAAATGTGAGGAACAGACTCCTGGGAATGTGCTCCCTTCTGTATGGCTGCGTCTGCACCTTGTACTATAAGGCTGTCGGCTTCCTCTTCATGTAGGAATGCATTAATTCGCAGCATCATATCCTGTCGACGCTGCTGCCTTTTCTCATAAAGAGACAATCTGCTTGTGAGCTGTGCGATCTCATTTGATTCCTCCTGCTCCGCTGCGGAGAGGTTCTCCATCAGTTCTCTCAATGAAAGTTCTTTATTTGACTGAATTTGCTCTGATTTACTCATGGGAGCGAGCGTAGATGATGCCAATATATCTCCAACTACATTCGCTGCAAAAGTGCTTGATGGAAGACAACTAGGAAGATTGATATCCAAAATATAGTTTTCCAGATGCGCAGGAAGTGTACGTAGCCTCACTGACCTCTGAACTGGACTGGAAGAGTTTGCTTCAGATACTGACATGTCTGTAGTAGTTAGCTCCGGCTCGAAGGACCATGTTACAATTAGGGATTAATTACTGGACCGATGTTTGCTAACCGCCACAGGGTTCCGATTAGAGAACTTGGAGTCAGTATTAAATGATATATGTAGCTTTAATGATTGCTGAGATGGACAAATGCAAGGTTTCTGAGAACAATAAAGAACAAAAGAATTACAAATTAATTACTGAAACATTCTTATACAAATAACAAATAAACTGAAATATATCTTAGTATACAAAGTATCAAGTGTACACTTATTCCTTTGTTAATACAAATTATAATGATCATCAATTTACACTTTCAATGATCAGCGTCTCATATTACAGAGCACAATTCACGGGCAATGAACAGATCGCGATAGTAAACAGATTGTGCATAATAAACACATTTAAACTGCTAAACAGTGTTTGCTGTTGATTCAATCTTCAAATAACAGTATATAAGCAAATAACATTAAACTTACTTTGTCTGTCACTCATACATTGTCCCAATAATGCGTGCAATCGAGCGAACTTTCCAGACGGAATGGCTGATGCAACACTAAAGCACGATGCCTGTAATCAGTTCACTAAATGTCCATATGTGATCAAACAGTGCCACCTTGAGGCGTACTTGGTGTACTGCATGCTCATACTCTCTGACAGGCATACATGGAGAATTCGTAACAGCGAGTTAACCTGATACAGTACATGCAGTTATAAGTAACAAATCACAACTAAATACATTTGCAAGCTAGAGTAAACGAGGCAACAACTTTAATCGCATGTACTTACACTTGAGAAATGGAGGAAGAAATCGATTCATGTCCTGACATGTCAATCAGTACACTTTACTGATTCTTCCTTTAATAAACGCCTTCCTTTAACTTCCTTTAACTTCACTTAGAGCTGTGTTACACACTACATGGAGGTGCATTTTCAAAAACCCCTAATATGGGCTCTTTAAACTATTTTTCTACTATAAAATATTACGCTATGGTTGAATACATTAATATATAAAATATTAAACATACTAGATTTTGATTTAATGCATTAATTCTGTTATTAATTGCATTTTTAAATAGATATTGATCCTTTTATTGTTATTTCAATATTTTCAGACATTTGTTGATATTGTTTTCTTTTAATCATTAAGGATTTATCACTGTTTCGTATTGAGTAAAGGGATTGAATATTATCTTCATATACAATAAATTTCTTCACACACATACAATAAATTATAGTACTATGCGTAATTTTCTCACAACAAACTTTACTTTTATGTACGTTTTCATGAGGTCCTACAAGCCAAGTAGTAAACAATGCATAGAAAAATGGTGAAAAATAATAATTGGAGACAGTGCTCCAGCGCTATTTTTTCACGTAGAAAATATTATCAAACAAAATAAATGCTTTACAATCTTGTTGGGGAGATTTTTCATTTCATGCAAAAAAAAAAAAAAAAGGAAATATCTGCAACATTTGGTGCACTGTATTAGTGTTGGCAGAGACCCAACTAACCCCTTCTTTTGGCACTAATTTTGATCAAATCAAACACTGAAATGATTGTTTTTTAATATAATATTTTACACCACATTGATTTATGGCAAAACCTGGTAATTTTCAGCAATCGCTTTAATAATCAATAACCTCACTGGCGTTTCTGATGTTTCTACTTGCTAGAAAATGCTTGTCTGAGCATGCAGTTTGGTCTCCGCATAGATATATACACTAGATATCACATAGGAACCCTGAGCATGCGCCGCCAAACTGGTACATTGCTCCCAGGACAAATGTCATTCAACCTAGTCAACACAGTGTTATTACGTGAAGATGCTAGACTTTAGCGCTGTGTACGGGTGTAGTAACGAGCATTCAAAGAAAACAAAGCCCAAAGGCAGAACACTTCATTGGTAAGATTAAGTTTTTTACGTTTTTGTATGTTCTGAACTTTTGTGCTAAACAGGTCACGTTACTAAGTCACTTTCTGCATTCACCATGAGGCAAAGTAGCTCCAACTCGCACTAAATACTCAGCTTATGCTAATTTTGATGAATAAAATCAGCAAACAATGCAAAAGAAATATGATAACGAGATGCTGCACTGCCAGAAACTGGTAGTATTATTGTTGGCTAGTGAACGAGTCGTTCATAACGGAGATTCATTCACAACCGAACCGCTCCCTCCGTCAGTATGAGAAGTGAAAGCAGGCGGTGTGTTTCAGTTTAATTGAAATTGATTCCATGCTTAAAGATACGTCTAACAACAAGAAATTCTGCAAGTTAATAGAAACTTATGAAAAATCATGCTTCCAGTATGTTAGTAATTAATGCTTTCTGTATTTTTTATTTAATTTAATTTTGTACTTCCCCTTTCCTAATTTTGTTCTCTTTTTATTTTCTTTCTATTACTCTTTTCTTTTTACTTATTGTTCTTATCACTTTGTAATTGTATATTCTTGTATTCCAGTCTTCTACAGATTACTTCCTGATTTATATTGTAAATTTCTTCTTTTCTAAATAAAAGTTTGTTTGAAAAAAAGGAGGTGTGTTTCAGGACACGAATTAAATCAAATTTAACAGAGAAGATAGTACATTTCTGTACACACAAACACAAGCTTTTTGTCAGGCATGCCTGTGCAATCACTGATCCATCAATGTAGAAAAGTTGTAAAATTATAATTTTCGTAATTTATAAAAAAATTGAATACTAACATCCAGGAAAACTCCCAATCATAGATATATGTGTATATCTCTGGCTTTGGATGGCCACAGTCCTCCACTGTACCTTGGTCCCGCATTCATTTCAATGGAGCGATACCCTGTTCCAAAATGACGGTTCTATTGACGCATTACTTCCAATAGACAACAACAGGGTAGGGGACATCTAATGTATATCTATGGGGTCTCCGTACCTGCAGCTTCACCCAACCCAACAGCAGGTGGCACTGTCGGAGAAAACGATAGGTCTGGAAGTGCAGGTCTGTGCGTGCCGATCTCAAAAGATACTTTTTTGACGATGTGCCTCGGCTTATGCGGACTCTGACTCCCAGCCTGCCAGCGGGAGCTCCGTCATCAGCTCGCCCGCCAGAGCAGCTTTACTTTGACCAGGCCATCTCGGACGTACCGCTGGACCTCATCACTCCATTGTAGTTAAAACATGATGTTTAATACATCTTGTGAATATCTAACGGACAGTTTTTTGTCTTATAAATCTATTATTTGTTCTCAGGTGTATTATTTTGGCAGTGTTATTTTGTTACCTTTTATAATTGTCTTTAATTATGTTACCGTGTTGTACGCTGTTTGTCTTTGTTTACCAAATTGTTTGACGTAATCTTTATTTCTTATCGTGTATGTCTTTTATTTCTTATTGTGTGTATAATTACCATTGTAGTTTAATAAATCTGATAATCAAAGACACGTGTCTGTGTATAATAACACATTTTAATTCACATTTATACGAATATATGTGTACATTTTCCTAAATCAAAAATGTAGATTTATAATATGAATATAATATTAATAATTAATAATAATTAAATCAATTTATTGTTAATGTACAGTGAAACTGATAAATCTATGGTGAGGTTAGTGACGTTATAAAGTATACTGCTGTTTCATTTGAAGAAGTAACGTTACCCGACTTGTGTCCTCGCGTCCTCGGGAGTTCGTTCTTCCAAGTCTGAACTTGGCAAATCTGAACTTCCAAGGACGCAAGTCCGAACTTTGCGTACTTGGTATTTGTACGTCGTCCGGAAGTAAATGTGCGACTGTCTGAGGTGAGTTGGTTGCTATGTAACGTGTCCCGGAAGTGAATGCGTGTTGTAGTATGTTGAATCATGGCTGCTGCGACAGTCAATAATAATAGCCGTCACAAAAGACAAAAATGCAGCGAGAAGCTACCTTTACAAGACAGAGAGATTATTAAACCCTCCATAACAGAGCTCACCAAAGAAGTGCGGACCAACATCCTCTGCACGGTGGAAGGATGTGGGAAGATTCTGCCCAACACTCCAGCACTCAACATGCATCTGGTCAAGTCTCACAGAGTCCAGGTAAAACACTGCACCAACACCAGGACACATCTGCTGCTGACTGTTCTCGTTTCAGGTCTGATTTTTCGGTATTTATCTATATAGGATTTAACGTTATCTGTTGTTTGACCCTTCTGCATTTTTGTTATGTGAAATAAACTCAGCAATATTTGCATTAATGAATTATGTGGTAACATCTAAGCTGCTACATGAATTGAAATGTTGATTTCTGTAAGAGTGACGGTATAGATGCTTGATCTAATTTTCTACAATAAGAAACGTCTGTAATTATTTAGAATAAGAAACAAAAATAGGCAGTTTACAAAAGTGTACTCTAGGATATACAGTATGTATTGATTGCATCTTTTGTCTGATTCTGAATATTCTTAAAATCAATGGACAAAATTTAACTAATTATATAGTATTTTCTGCAAACACACAACTATACGACATGCTCTAGTTTTGTGCATCACCATCATTGATTACTGACTTTGAACTTTTAATTATTTACAATTATATATAAACCCCTGAAAAACAAAAAAAAAAGTTATGTATTCTATGCAAATTATAAAAAATTACATTATCTATTCAGGGGATGTTAAGAATTTCCTCTCAGCCTTTCTGGCAGCTTTCTGCAGAGTGAACAGTGCATTGAATGAGAGCTGCTCGACAGGCTGGAAGCCTAAATGACGTAACCACAGTTTGCACCAGAGTGAGCCAGGCTTGTTTGTCAAGCATGGGCTTCTTATTTTTGAGAAAGCTAGTAGAGACTTCATGACTCAAAGAAGAAAGGTCCACGATCCTCAAGTTGATCTGTGTGAACAGTCTGTTAGGAGTTTTTATGTTCTTTTTGGCATTAATTATTTATTATTATGCATATATGATTTCTTCAGAGAAATGTGGTCTGTCTGTTTCCTGTAATGCCTCTGCAGTGCAGAATAAGAAAGCATGCAGTCCACTATTCTTTTTCTTGCTGTTATTTGTTTTCTGTAGCAAAAAATAATAATACAAAGGTTTTAGCTGTGTGTTGTTTTTTTTTTTGTCGAAATGTTTCAAGCTGGTCATAAATGTTCCATTGACTAATTTGTACATCTCCAGTGTTTTGTCCTCTTAAATAGATAGTTCACCCCAAAATGAAAATTTGTCACTTGTTCTAGACATGTTTGAGTTCCTATTTTTCTGCTAAAGACAAAATAAAAAATTAAGAAAAATGCAAGAAAAGCAGCAGGCATTGACTTCCTTAGTATATTTTGTTCCTAGCTTCATACATTACTATATATCCATAACTCCTGGTTCCCAACATTCTTTAGAACATCTTGTATCTATTCATAAAGGTTTAGAACCACGTAAGTATGAGTAAATGGTCATAAAACCTTTATTTTTGGATGAACTATCCTTATAAAAGTTTTTTTGATTAACAGACTATAAGTTATTCACAGTCAAATTCAATCAAATCAAAGCATATAGCTTCCAAATTCCATATGATTACATGTCTGTAACCTCATGCTCTAATGGTACATGTGTCATGATGATAATTCACGTGACGTGCAAGTACAAATACATTTGTTGGTTTCTGATATACCGTGTTATGGTTGATTTCACATCTGATAGGATATATTTTATATGATTTGCTCATGTACAGCTAGGTACCCCTACACAGTTACCAAAATGATGACTGCCTGTTTTAGTATGGCACTCTGTAGATACATCGTAAGCCCCATGTGTCTTTATATGGATTAGTTATGAATTATAATATTAACAAACACAAACTCTGATGTAATAAAATGTGGATTTATATAGCACATTTATTGTGTATGACCATGCACCTAAAGCGCTTTACAATAGTGTTTGGTAGAGGTCACCAGACTTGGTCTTGGAGGGTCGGTGTCCTGCAGAATTTAGCTCCAACCCAAGTCACACACACCTGAACAAGCTAATAAAGGTCTTACAAGGTTTATGTAAAACTTCCAGGCAGGTGTGTTGATGCATGTTGGAGCTAAACTCTGCAGGGACATTGGCCATCTAGAACCGTGATTGGTGGAAAGGACAGACAGTGATAGAGCCAATTTAGTGGATGGGGGTGATTGGGAGGCCATGATGGGTAAGGGCTGAGGGAGGAAATTTAGCCAGGGCATAATACTGTTACTTGATTATTTTAAAAAGGTTAGTATCCTTACAAGCTTGGAGTTTTCCAGAGGCCTGTACAGAACAAGGATGATGCTAACCCACCCAAGTATGACATGACAGATGGCTCAGAATGATCAGCTGTGTTGGTGCAAACACATACTTTTGATGTATCAGGGATGCAATGTCTATGTAGGCGGTCATCAGTTACAAAATTTGTGATTCTATGCAGACCTCAGATCATCAGTCATCACAGCTGAAGGATGTTTGCATAATGTCACCTTTTCATTGTCTACTCAAAAATCAAGCTTACATGCATACAAAATATAGAACGATAGAAAAAAAATCTGAAGTTTAATTTAACATCTTTGAGCCAGGTATACCAGAGATATTATTGTAATCTTTTACATGTATTTATTAATATGCTTTGTTTAATTTTAGGAGGGTCTGGTTAACCCTACGATTAGAAAGGGCGATAAGAATTCGCAAAAGCTGTACTGTTGCCCAATTGAAGGATGCCCAAGAGGACCGAACAGACCCTTTTCTCAGTTTTCGCTTGTTAAGCAGGTACTTGCCATTGTTATTTGTCTGGAGCATGTGTCTGTCTGTGATGTTTCTTCAATTTACCATCAGTAAAGTCTTACTAGGAAAACAACTGCTAACTAACATGTTTCCCAATCTTACTAACTGTATAGCATTTTATGAAGATGCATGCGGAAAAGAAGCACAAGTGTTTAAAGTGCAGTAATGGCTACAGCACCGAGTGGGACCTGCGGAGACATGTGGAGGATTGTGGGAGGACATACAGCTGCACATGTGGTTGTCCTTATGCCAGTAGAGCAGCACTGCTGTCTCATATCTACAGAACTGGTCACGAGGTTCCCAAGGAGCACAGGTAATCTGTTAAAATTGTGTTTGGTGGTGGTTCAATGGGAAAATATTAAAAAAGAGGATGGTATGATTCTAAACTTTGATTATGACTGGATATCATATGTGGCCTCAGATAGGACATTGTGTTTGGCAACCTTTTATCACATATCCTAGTTTACGGTTGTTAATTTTGTTAATTTTTTTTATAAAAAGCTCAAAGTCACTATTTATTTTTTAGGTATCCACCAGTAAAAAAGAGGAAAATGGAAAGGTTGTCAAGTGGGGCAACAAGTTTTTTGCTCGATGAACAAATTGATGACATGCCTGACTCTAAGAAAAAGCTTACTGAAGGAACAGCTACTACCATACTAGTCTCTGAAGCCCCAGACGCAGCACAATACAACACTAACCAACCTAGACACATCCAGAAGCTTCTTCTCCCAAAGCCCAAAGTGGCCCTAGTGAATGTTCCTGTTATGCAGTTTGCCCACCTGCCTGTTCTCCTCCCCTCCACAGAAAGTAGTGCCTTGAGGTCATTGGTCTTGTCTTTGGATGCACAAGGGTCCGTAAGCACTGTGCATATTTTGTCACCATCAATCGGCACAATGGTGCCTGATCTGAACAATAAAACTTTCAAAGAGACCTTTCCTGTTTCTACATTGGGCCCAGAAACTATCAGCACAGGAGTACAGGTCAATCTTGAGAGTCAAGCCTCTGTGGAAGATCCGCTGATTGATCATGGAATCAAAAGCAAAAGCACTTCAACAAACATTCAGACTGATATAACATACCTCAACAAAGAGATGGGTACTGGACCAGAGACTGTTTCCCTCAATGAGGCCTCAGTGTCCTCTTGCTCACAGACAGACATAAGTGTAAGTGCTCAAATTCAGCTGCCTATTAGTGTACAAACCCAAACGCTACCCTCACGAATCAAAGCCACGTTTTCAATTGGGGCACAAACAGATTTTTTCAGTTTCTCTTCCTTTAATGTGACCCGAGAAACACAAACAAGCTGCTCTGTAGCCCCATTGAATGAAAGCCAGATGGACCAAGCAATGTGCACAAATCTTTTTGACCCTGATACACTCAGTGTCTCCACTCAGACTGCAACTGTTGATGCTCCTTTCAGAACCAGTGGTTTAGAAGGTCCTCTCACCTGCACTGGAGCTGAGCTTTTTGAGGACAAATCTTCTGCATCTATGTGTTTTGGGGCACAGACTGACCAAAACACAGTTGCAGACAACCAGACTCAGACCATGATACTCTTCCGTGACCTTGAGAATATACTCTCTGACAGCATGTCTGGGGCAACTTCGAGCTGTGCTTCAGGTTTAGTTGCTGGGCATGAATCACAAAACACAGGTATAGACTTTGACTTCGAGGAGTTCCTTAATGCAACCCACATTCAAACTCAGACAGAAGAAAGTGGCCTGAATACTCTGAACACAGAGACGACTTTGGAGCTCCTGGACATCGAGACACAGACTGACTTCCTGCTCTTTGATAACCTTGGTAATGGGCACAACAGTGATGTTGGAACAAGGGTGCAACCAAATGATCTAGAGCTTGAGATGTTTGACACGCAGACCCAGACAGATCTCAACTTCTTGCTCGAGACAAGTGGACACATGCCCCTTGGCAGTATCCTTCGACAGTCTAGTTTCAGCATGAGCACTGAATCCTCGGACACAGAAACACAGACCGACATCAGGCCCGCTCCACTTTCTCTGCCTTGCTCTCATGATGGTCAGGTTAGGCTCAGCAGTGCTGAAACCCAGACCATTTCCAGTTCTTTTCACAGCCTGGGTCACCTTTTCCACACTAGCAATGAGACCCAGACAGCAGTGGATGACTTTCTTTCAGCAGACTTGGCCTGGAACATGGAGTCTCACTTTAGCTCGGTGGAAACCCAAACGTGTGAGGAGCTCCTCTCACTGTTTCGACACACTGAAAAAGTCAAAGACTGAGGGCCTCATAAGGGTCATTTGATCTAGTTTGAGTCATTCTAGTATCTTCTTCAACAAGGGTGGTAGAACTTAAAGCAAGGGTTCTCAACTTCAGCCTTTGAGATCCAATAGTTTGCAATTTAGCTCCAACCTTGATCAAACTCAACTGTTCTATTACTTCTTAGTATTCCAGAACACATTAATCAGCTTATTCAGGCATTTCTGGATGAACTATCCCTTTACAAGCACTCCCTCAAAACCAAGAACTTAGTCTGTCCGATAATAATTGTGTGTATGCACTTGTAGAGCCTTATTTTTGACAAAAGTCCACTATAAGGTATTGCGCAAACACTTTACAATAAGATTCCATTAGCTAATG